>NW_012294456.1:0-5775 GCF_000151885.1 Dipodomys ordii | reverse complement strand
GACGAGAAGCAGAAGAAGAAGAAGGAGAAAGAGAAGGAGTAGGAGTAGGAGGAGCAGAAGCAGAATCAGAAGCAGAAAGAGAAGCAGAAGGAGAAGCAGAAGGAGAAACAGAAGAAGCAGAAGCAGGAGAAGCAGAAGCAGAAGAAGAATGAAAAGCACAAGAAGGAGAAATTGAAGGAGAAGGAGAAGGACACGGAGAAGCAGAAGGAGAAGTAGGAGAAGCAGAAGAAGAAGAAGCAGGAGAAGCAGAAGCAGAAGAAACAGAAAAATGAGAAGAGCAGAAGCAGAAGGAGAAGGAGAAGCAGAAGCAGAAGGAGAAGCAGAAGAAGCAGAAGCTGAAGCAGAAGAAGAAGAAACAGAAAAAGCAGAAGAAGCAGAAGAAGAAGCAGCAGGAAAAGCAGAAGAAGAAGGAGAAAGAGAAGGATTAGGCATAGGAGAAACAGAAGGATAAGCAGAAGCAGAAAGAGAAGGAGAAGGAGAAGCAGAAGGAGCCGAAGCAGGAGAAGCAGAAGCATAATGAAAGGCAGAAAAAGGAGAAATTGAAACAGAAGAAGATGCAGAAGGAGAAGCAGAAGCAGAAGCAATAGTAGAAGCAGAAGAAGGAGAAGCAGAAGGAGAAGCATAAAGAAGAAACAGAAGGAGAAGCAGGAGAAGCAGAAGCAGGAGAAGCAGAATCAGAAGAAATAGAAGAAGGAGAAGAAGCAGAAGCAGAAAGAGAAGCAGAAACAGAAGGAGAAGCAGAAATAGAAGCAGAAGAAGCCGAAGAAGCAAAAGGAGAACCTGAAGCAGAAGGAGAAGCTGGTGAAGCAGAAGAAGAAGAATCTGGAGAAGAAGGAGAACCAGAAGGAGAAGCAGAAGCAGAAAGAGAAGCAAAAGCAGAAGGAGAAGCAGAAGAAACAGAAGAAGCAGAAGCAGTAGTAGAAGAAGCTGAAGATGCAGAAGCAGAAAGAGAAGCAGAAGGAACAGCAGAAGAACGAGAAGGAGAAACAGAAGGAGAAGCAGAAGGAGAATCAGAAGGAGAAGCAGAAGAAGCAGAAGGAGAAGCAGAAGAAGAAACAGAAGCAGAAGAAGCAGCAGAAGGAGAAGCAGAAGCAGAAGAAGATGCATAAGGAGAAGCAGGAGAAGCAGAAGAAGCAGAAGCAGAAGGAGAAGCAGAAGTAGGAGAAGGAGAAGGAGAAGGAAGGGCAACAGAATCAATAGGAGAAGCAGAAGGAGAAGCGAAGCAGAATGAGAAGCAGAAAGAGAAGCGTAGAAGAAGAAGAAGCGGAAAAGCGAAGCGGAAAAAACGAAGAAGAAGAAGAAGAAGAAGAAGAAGAAGAAGAAGAAGAAGAAGAAGAAGAAGAAGAAGAAGACAACGAAGAAGAAGAAGAAGAAGAAGAAGAAGAAGAAGAAGAAGAAGAAGAAGAAGAAGAAGAAGAAGAAGAAGAAGAAGAAGAAGAAGAAGAAAAAGAAGCATAAAGAGAAGCATAAGGAGATGCATAAGTAGAAGCAGTAGAAGCAGAAGAAGCAGAAGCAGGAGAAGCAGAAACAGAAGAAAAAGAATAAGCAAAAGAAGCAGAAGCAGAAGCAGAAGCAGTGGGAGAGGCAGAAAAAGCAGAAGGAGAAGGAGCAGCAGAAGGAGAAGCAGAAGCAGAAAGAGAAGCAGAAACAGAAGGAGAACAAGAAGGAGAAGCAGGAAAATCAGAAGAAGCAGAAGTAGAAGCAGAACGAGAAGGAGAAGAAGGAGAAGCAGAAGGAGAATCAGAAGAAACAGAAGAAGAAGAAGCAGAAGAATCAGAAGCAAAAGAAACAGAAGAAGAAGAGCAGAAGCAGAAGCAGAAGGAGAAGCAGAAGCAGAAGGAGAAGGAGAAAGAGAAGCAGGAGAAGCAGAAGAAGCAGGAGAAGCAGAAGCAGAAGAAACAGGAGAAGCCTAAGAAGAAGAAGCAGAATCTGAAGCAGAAGGAGAAACAGAAGAAGCACAATCTGAAGTAGAAGCAGAAGAAACAGAAATAGTAGAATAAGCAGAAGCAGAAGCAGCAGTAGAAGCAGAAGGAGAAGGCTAAAGAGAAGGTTAGGAGTAGGAGAAGCAAAAGTATAAGCAGAAGCAGAAAAAGACGCAGAAGGAGAAGCAGCACGAGAAGTAGGAGAAGCAGGAGAAGCAGAAGCAGGAAAAGCAGAAGAAACAGAAGACGCAGAATGAGAAGCAGAAGGAGAAATTGAAGCAGAAGCAGAAGCAGAAGGAGAAGCAGAAGCCGAAGGAGAAGCAGAAGAAGGAGAAGGAGAACAGAAAGAGAAGCAGAAAGAGAAGCAGAACGAGAAGCAGGAGAAGCAGAAGCAGGAGAAGCAGAAGCAGAAGAAACAGAAGAAGGAGAAGAAGCAGAAGCAGAAGGAGAAGCAGAAACAGAAGGAAAACAGAAAGAGAAGCAGGAGAATCAGAAGAAGCAGGAAAACAGAAACAAAAGAAAGAGAAGAAGAAGGAGAAGAAGACGAAGAAGAAGCATAAGGAGAAGCATAAGGAGAAGCAGTAGAAGCAGAAGAAGCTGAACCAGGTGAAGCAGAAGAGGAGAAAAAGAATAAGCAAAAGAAGCAGAAACAGAAGCAGTGGGAGAGGCAGAAAACGGAGAAGGAGAAGGAGCAGTAGAAGGAGAATCAGAAGCAGAAAGAGAAGCAGAAACAGAAGGAGAACAAGAAAGAGAAGCAGGAAAATCAGAAGAAGCAGAAGTAGAAGCAGAAAGAGAAGGAGAAGAAGGAGAAGCAGAAGTAGAAACAGAAGAAGAAGAAGCAGAAGAATCAGAAGCAAAAGAAACAGAAGAAGGAGAAGAGCAGAAGCAGAAGCAGAAAGGAGAAGCAGAAGCAGAAGGGAGAAGGGAGAAAGAGAAGCAGGAGAAGCAAAAGAAGCAGAGCAGAAGCAGTGGGGGGAAGGAGAGAAGGAAAAGGAGAAGGAGAAGGAGCAGCAGAAGGAGAAGCAGAAGCAGAAAGAGAAGCAGAAAAAGAAGGAGAACAATAAGGAGAAGCAGGAGAATCAGAAGAAGCAGAAGTAGAAGCAGAAAGAGGAGAAGTAGAATCAGAAGAAACAGAAGAAGAAGAAGCAGAAGAAACAGAAGCATAAGAAACAGAAGAAAAAGAAAAAGAAGAGCAGAAGCAGAAGGAGAAGCAGAAGCAAAAGGAGAAGCAGAAGAAGGAGAAGGAGAAGGAGAAGCAGAACGAGAAGCAAGAGAAGCAGAAGCAGGAGAAGCAGAAACAGAAGAAACAGAAGAAGGAGAAGAAGCAGAAGCAGAAGAAGCAGAATCTGGAGAAGCAGAAGGAGAAGCAGAAGGAGAAGCAGAAGCAGAAAGACAATCAAAAGCAGAAGGAGAAGCAGAAGAAACAGAAGAAGTAGAAGCAGTAGCAGTTGTAGCATAAGCAGAACGAGAAGCAGAAGGAAAAGCAGAAGAACAAGAAGGAGAAGGAGAAACAGAAGGAGAAGCAGAAGGAGAAGCAGAAAGAGAAGCAGGTAAAGCAGAAGAAGAAGAAGCAGAAGGAGAATCAGAAGGAGAAGCAGAAGAAGGAGAAGCAGAAGCAGAAGAAGATGCAGAAGGAGAAGCAGGAGAAGCAGAAGCAGAAGGAGAAGCAGTAAAAGCAGAAGAAGCAGAAGCAAAAGGAGAAGCAAAAGAAGGAGAAGGAGAAGTAGAGGCAGAAGAAGAAGCATAAGGAGAAGCACAAGCAGAAGGAGATGCAGAAGGAGAAGCAGGAGAAGCAGAAGAAGCAGAAGCTGAAGGAGAAGCAGAAGTAGGAGAAGGAGAAGGAGGAGAAGCAGAAGCAGAAGGAGAAGCAGAAGCGGAATGAGAAGCAGAAAGAGAAGCAGGAGAACGAGAAGCAGAAGGAAAAGCAGAAGAACAAGAAGGAGAAGGAGAAACAGAAGGAGAAGCAGAAGGAGAAGCAGAAAGAGAAGCAGGTAAAGCAGAAGAAGAAGAAGCAGAAGGAGAATCAGAAGGAGAAGCAGAAGAAGGAGAAGGAGAAGCAGAAGCAGAAGAAGATGCAGAAGGAGAAGCAGGAGAAGCAGAAGCAGAAGGAGAAGCAGTAAAAGCAGAAGAAGCAGAAGCAAAAGGAGAAGCAAAAGAAGGAGAAGGAGAAGTAGAGGCAGAAGAAGAAGCATAAGGAGAAGCACAAGCAGAAGGAGATGCAGAAGGACAAGCAGGAGAAGCAGAAGAAGCAGAAGCTGAAGGAGAAGCAGAAGTAGGAGAAGGAGAAGGAGGAGAAGCAGAAGCAGAAGGAGAAGCAGAAGCGGAATGAGAAGCAGAAAGAGAAGCAGGAGAAGCACAAGAAGCAAAAGCAGGAGAAGCAGAAAGAGAAGAAGCAGAAGAAGCAGAATCAGAAGCAGAAGTAGAAGCAGAAGCAGAAGGAGAAGCAGCAGAAGAAGTAGAACCAGAAATTCAGGCAGGAGAAACAGAAGAAGCAGAAGCAGAAGCAGAAGGAGAAGCAAAAAGAGATAAGAAGAAGAAGAAGAAGAAGAAGAAGGAGAAGGAGAAGAAGGAGAAGCATAAGGAGAAGCATAAGGAGAAGCAGTAGATGCAGGAGAAGCAGGAGAAGCAGAAGAAATAGAATAAGCAAAAGAAGCAGAAGCAGAAGCAGTGGGAGAAGCAGAAGAAGGAGAAGGAGAAGGAGTAGCATAAGGAGAAGCAGAAGCAGAAAGAGAAGCAGATACAGAAGGAGAAAAAATGGAGAAGCAGGAGAATCAGAAGAAGCAGAAGTAGAAACAGAAAGAGAAGTAGAAGAAGGAGAAGCAGAAGTAGAATCAGAAGAAACAGAAGAAGAAGAAGAAGAAGAAGAAGAAGAAGAAGAAGAAGAAGAAGAAGAAGAAGAAACAGAAGCAAAAGAAACAGAAGAAGGAGAAGAGCAGAAGCAGAAGCAGAAGGAAAAGAAGAAGCAGAAGGAGAAGCAGAAAGAGAAGCAGGAGAAGCTGAAGAAGCAGGAGAACAAGAAGCAGAAGAAACAGGAGAAGCCGAAGAAGCAGAAGCAGAATCTGAAGCAGAAAGAGAAACAGAAGAAGCACAATGTGAAGCAGAAGCAGAAGAAACAGAAATAGTAGAATAAGCAGAAGCAGAAGCACCAGGAGAAGCAGAAGAAGAAGAAGGAGAAGGCGAAAGAGAAGGAATAGGAGTAGGAGAAGCAAAAGGATAAGCAGAACCAGAAAGAGACGCAGAAGGAGAAGCAGCACGAGAAGTAGGAGTAGCAGGAGAAGAAGAAGCAGGAGAAGCAGAAGTAACAGAAGGCGCAGAAGCAGAATGAGAAGCAGAAGGAGAAATTGAAGCAGAAGCAGAAGCAGAAGGAGAAGCAGAAGCAGAAGAAGAAGCAGAAGAAGGAGAAGGACAAGGAGAAGGAGAAAGAGAAGCAGAAAGAGAAGCAGAACGAGAAGCAGGAGAAGCAGAAGCTGGAGAAGCCGAAGCAGAAGAAACAGAAGAAGGGGAAGAAGCAGAAGCAGAAGGAGAAGCAGAAACAGAAGGAAAAGCAGAAAGAGAAGCAGGAGAAGCAGAAGAAGCAGCAGCAGAAGAAGCAGAAGCAGAAGAAGCCGAAAAAGCAAAAGCAGAACCTGAAGCAGAAGGAGAAGCAGGAGAAGCAGAAGAAGCAGAATCTGGAGAAGCAGAAGGAGAAGCAGAAGCAGAAAGAGAAGCAAAAGCAGAAGGAGAAGCAGAAGAAACGAAGAAGCGAGGCAGTATCAGAAGAAGCAGAAGATTCAGAAGCAGAAGGAGAAGCAGAAGGAAAAGCAGAAGATCTAGAAGGAGAAGGAGAAACAGGAGTAGAAGCAGAAAGAGAAGC
>NW_012294455.1:0-2374 GCF_000151885.1 Dipodomys ordii | reverse complement strand
GTATAGACGCTGTTTCCCGCTGGGTCCCAGCTGTGTCCTCGCTATGATCCCCGCTGTGTCCCATGTGTACCCCTCTGTTTCCCTTGCTGTGTCCCGCTTAGTACTGCTGTGTCCCCCGCTGAGACCCGCTGTGTCCCAATGTGTCCTCGCTGTGTCCCCCGCTGTGTCCCGCTGTGTCCCCCCTGTGTCCCATACTGTGTCCCGCTGTGTCCCGCTGAGTCCCCCGCTGTGTCCCACAATGTGACAGGCTGTGTCTTCCGCTGTGTCACCGCTGTGTCCCGCTGTGTCCTTGCTGTGTCCCCTGCTGTCTCCTGCTCTGTCCCCCGCTGTGTCTCATGCTTTGTCCCCGCTGGGTCCCACTGTGTCCCGCTCTGTCCCAGTCTGCTTCCACTGTGTCCAGTTGTGTCCACAGCTGTGTACCACGCTGTGTAACGCTGTGTCCCTGCTATATCGACGGTGTGTCCCGCTCGGTCCCGGTGTGTCCTCGCTGTGTTCCCCGCTGTGTCCCGCTGTGTCCCCTGCTGTGTCCCCTGCTGTGTCCTCGCTTTGTACCCCGCTGTGTCCCGCTGGGTCCCGCTGTGTCCTCGCTGTGTTCCCCACTGTGCCCCGCTGTGTACTGCTGTGTCCCCCGCTGTGTCCCGCTGTGTCCTGCTGTGTCCCGCTCTGTCCCTGCTGTGTCCCGCTGTGTCCCGCTGTGTCCTTGCTGTGTCCCCCGCTGTGTCCCATTGTGTCCCCAGCTGTGTACGTCGCTGTTTCCCGCTGTGTCCGCGCTGTATAGACGCTGTTTCCCGCTGGGTCCAGCTGTGTCCTCGCTATGTTCCCCGCTGTGTCCCGCTGTGTACCCCTCTGTTTCCCTTGCTGTGTCCAGCTGTGTCCCGCTTTGTACTGCTGTGTCCCCCGCTGAGACCCGCTGTGTCCCAATATGTCCTCGCTTTGTCCCCCGCTGTGTCCCGCTGTGTCCCCCCTGTGTCCCATACTGTGTCCCACTGTGTCCCGCTGAGTAACCCGCTGTATCCCACACTGTGACAGGCTGTGTCTCCCGCTGTGTCACCGCTGTGTCCCACTGTGTCCTCGCTGTGTCCCCTGCTGTCTCCTGCTCTGTCCCCCGCTGTGTCTCATGCTTTGTCCCCGCTGGGTCCCACTGTGTCCCGCTCTGTCCCAGTCTGCTTCCACTGTGTCCAGTTGTGTCCACAGCTGTGTACCACGCTGTGTAACGCTGTGTCCCCGCTATATCGACGCTGTGTCCCGCTCGGTCCCGGTGTGTCCTCGCTGTGTTCCCCGCTGTGTCCCGCTGTGTCCCCCGCTGAGTCCCCTCTGTGTCGCCTCTGTGTCCCACTGTGTCCTCGCTGTGTCCCCCGCTGTCTCCCACTTTGTCCCCCGCTGTGTCCCGCTGTGTCCTCGCTGTGTCCCCCGCTGTGTCCCGCTGTGTCCCCGCTGTGTCCCCAGCTGTGTCCCGCTGTGTCCCCTCTCTGTCTGCGCTGTCCCCCACTGTGTCGCGTTGTGTCCCCGCTGTGTCCTCTGCTTTGTCCCGCTCTGTCCGCGCAATGTCCCCCATTGTCCCGGTGTGTCACATTGTGTCCCATGCTGTCCCGCTTTGTCCCCCGCTGTGTCCCCCGCTGAGTCCCCTCTGTGTCGCCTCTGTGTCCCACTGTGTCCTCTCTGTGTCCCCCGCTGTCTCCCGCTTTGTCACCCGCTGTGTCCCACTGTGTCCTCGCTGTGTACCCCGCTGTGTCCCGCTGTGTCCCCGCTGTGTCCCCAGCTGTGTCCCGCTGTGTCCCGCTGTGTACCCCGCTGTGTCCTGCTATGTTCCCGCAGTGACCCCGCTGTGTCCCGCTGTGTCCCGCTGTGTCCTCGCTGTGTCCCCCGCTGTGTCCCGTTGTGTCCCCAGCTGTGTACCCCGCTGTGTCCCGCTGTGTCCTCGCTGTGTCTCCCGCTGTCTCCCGCTCTGTCCCCTGCTGTGTCTCACACTTTGTCCCCGCTGTGTCCCACTGTGTCCCGCTGTGTCCCGCTGTGCCCCCACTGTGTCCCGTTGTGTCCACAGCTATGTAGCACGCTGTGTAACGCTGTGTTCCGCTGTATCGACGCTGTGTCCCACTGGTTCCTGCTGTGTCATCGCTGTGTTCCCCGCTGTGTCCCGCTATCTCCCGCTTTGTCCCCCGCTGTGTCCCGCTGTGTCCCCCCTGTGTCCCCCGATGTGTCCCGCTGTGTCCCCGCTGTGTCCCAAGCTGTGTCCCGCTGTGTCCCGCTGTGTACCCCGCTGTGTCCTCGCTGTGTCCCCCGCTGCGTTCCCCGCTGTGTCCCGCTGTGTCTCTCACTGTGTCCCCCACTGTGTCCTCGCTGTGTCCCCCTCTGTGTCCCACTGTGTCCTCGCTGT
>NW_012294454.1:0-3403 GCF_000151885.1 Dipodomys ordii | reverse complement strand
ATTATCCCCGCTGGGTCCCACTGTGTCCCGCTCTGTCCCAGTCTGCTTCCACTGTGTCCAGTTGTGTCCACAGCTGTGTACCACGCTGTGGAACGCTGTGTCCCCGCTATATCGACGCTGTGTCCCGCTGGGTCCTGGTGTGTCCTCGCTGTGTTCCCCGCTGTGTCCCGCTGTGTCCCCTGCTGTGTCCCCCGCTGTGTCCTCGCTTTGTACCCCGCTGTGTCCCGCTGTGTCCTTGCTGTGTACCCCGCTGTGTCCCGTTGTGACCCCAGCTGTGTACTCCGCTGTGTCCCGCGGTGTCCCCACTGTATCGACGCTGTGTCCCGCTGTGTCCCGCTGTGTCCTCCCTGTGTTCCCAGCTGTGTCCCCGCTGTGTCCCCACTGTGTCCCGGTGTGTATCCCGCTGTGTACGCGCTGTGTCCCGCTGTGTCCCTCAGAGTCCCGCTTTGTCCCCCGCTGTGTCCACCGCTGTGTCCTCGCTGTGTTCCCCGCTGTGCCCCACTGTGTACCCCTCTGTGTCTGCCGCTGTGTCCCTCTGTGTCCCCCTGTGTACTGCTGTGTCCCCCACTGTGTCCCGCTGTGTCCTGCTGTGTCCCGCTCTGTCCCTGCTGTGTCCCACTGTGTCCCGCTGTGTCCTTGCTGTGTCCCCCGCTGTGTCCCATTGTGTCCCCAGCTGTGTACCCCGCTGTGTCCCGCTGTGTCCCCGCTGTATAGACGCTGTTCCCCGCTTTGTCCCGCTGTGTACCCCTCTGTTTCCCTTGCTGTGTCCCGCTGTGTCCCGCTGTGTACTGCTGTGTCCCCCTTTGAGACCCGCTGTGTCCCCGCTGTGTCCCAATGTGTCCTCGCTGTGTCCCCCGCTATGTCCCGCTGTGTCCCCCCTGTGTCCCCCACTGTGTCCCGCTGTGTCCCGCTGAGTTTCCCGCTGTGTCCCACACTGTGTCAGGCTGTGTCTCCCGCTCTGTCACCGCTGTGTCCCGCTGTGTCCTCGCTGTGTCCCTTGCTGTCTCCAGCTCTGTCCCCCGCTGTGTCTCATGCTTTGTCCCCGCTGGGTCCCACTGTGTCCCGCTCTGTCCCAGTCTGCTTCCACTGTGTCCAGTTGTGTCCACAGCTGTGTACCACGCTGTGTAATGCTGTGTCCCCGCTATATCGACGCTGTGTCCCGCTGGGTCCCGGTGTGTGCTCGCTGTGTTCCCCGCTGTGTCCCGCTGTGTCCCCTGCTGTGTCCCCCGCTGTGTCCTCGCTTTGTACCCCGCTGTGTCTCGTTGGGTCTTCGCTGGGACCCCGCTGTGTCCCTCTGTGTCCCGCTCTGTCCCTGCTGTGTCCTGCTGTGTCCCACTGTGTCCCCACTGTATCGACGCTGTGTCCCGCTCTGTCCCGCTGTGTCCTCCCTGTGTTCCCCGCTGCGTCCCTGCTGTGTCCCCACTGTGTCCCGGTGTGACTCCCGCTGTGTACGCGCTGTGTCCCGCTGTGTCCCTCAGAGTCCCGCTTTGTCCCCCGCTGTGTACACCGCTGTGTCCTCGCTGTGTTCCTCGCTGTGCCCCACTGTGTACCCCTCTGTGTCCCCCGCTCTGTCCCTCTGTGTCCCCCTGTGTACTGCTGTGTCCCCCGCTGTGTCCCGCTGTGTCCTGCTGTGTCCCGCTCTGTCCCTGCTGTGTCCCGCTGTGTCCCGCTGTGTCCTGCTGTGTCCCCCGCTGTGTCCCATTGTGTCCCCAGCTGTGTACCCCGCTGTGTCCCACAGTGTCCCCCGCTGTATAGACGCTGTTCCCCGCTGTATCCCGCTGTGTACCCCTCTGTTTCCCTTGCTGTGTCCCGCTGTGTCCCGCTGTGTACTGCTGTGTCCCCCGTTGAGACCCGCTGTGTCCCCTCTGTGTCCCAATGTGTCCTCGCTGTGTCCCCCGCTGTGTCCCGCTGTGTACACCCTGTGTCCCCCACTGTGTCCCGCTGTGTCCCGCTGAGTCTCCCGCTGTGTCCCACACTGTGTCAGGCTGTGTCTCCTGCTCTGTCACCGCTGTGTCCCGCTGTGTCCTCGCTGTGTCCCTTGCTGTCTCCAGCTCTGTCCCCCGCTGTGTCTCATGCTTTGTCCCCGCTGGGTCCCGCCGTGTCCCGCTCTGTCCCAGTCTGCTTCCACTGTGTCCAGTTGTGTCCACAGCTGTGTACCACGCTGTGGAACGCTATGTCCCCGCTATATCGACGCTGTGTCCCGCTGGGTCCCGGTGTGTGCTCGCTGTGTTCCCCGCTGTGTCCCGCTGTGTCCCCTGCTGTGTCCCCCGCTGTGTCCTCGCTTTGTACCCCGCTGTGTCTCGCTGGGTCTTCGCTGGGTCCCCCGCTGTGTCCCGCTGTGTCCCGCTCTGTCCCTGCTGTGTCCTGCTGTGTCCCGCTGTGTCCCCGCTGTGTGCCTGCTGTGTCCTGCGATGTACTCCGTTGTGTCCAGCTGTGTCACCACTGTGTCCCGCTGTGTCCCCTCTCTGTCTGCGCTGTCCCCCACTGTGTCGCATTGTGTCCCGCTGTGTCCCCTGCTTTGTCCCGCTCTGTCCGCGCAGTGTCCCAGCATTGTCCTGCTGTGTCACATTGTGTCCCATGCTGTCCCGCTTTGTCCCCCGCTGTGTCCCCCGCTGAGTCCCCTCTGTGTCGCCTCCGTGTCCCACTGTGTCCTCGCTGTATCCCCAGCTGTGTCCCGCTGTGTCGCGCTATGCACCCTGCTGTGTCCTGCTATGTTCCCGCAGTGTCCCCGCTGTGTCCCGCTGTGTCCTGTTGTGTCCTCGCTGTGTCCCCCGCTGTGTCCCGTTGTGTCCCCAGCTGTGTCCCCTGCTGTCTCCCGCTCTGTCCCCTGCTGTGTCTCACACTTTGTCCCCGCTGTGTCCTACTGTGTCCCGCTGTGTCCCGCTGTGCGCCCACTGTGTCCCGTTGTGTCCGCAGCTGAGCAGCACGCTGTGTAACGCTGTGTCCCCGCTGTATCGATGCTGTGTCCCGCTGGGTCCCGCTGTGTCCTCGCTGTGTTCCCTGCTAGGTCGGCTGTCTCCCGCTTTGTCCCCCGCTGTGTCCCTCTGTGTCCTCTCGGTGACCCCCGCTGTGTCCCGCTCTGTCCCCGCTGTGTCCCTAGCTGTGTCCCGGTGTGTTCCACTGTGAATGCTGCTGTGTCCCGGTATGTTCCCGCAGTGTTCCTTCTGTGTCCCGCTGTGTCCCGCTGTGTCCTCACTGTGTCCCGCGCTGTGTCCTGTTGTGTCCCCAGCTGTGAACCCCACTGTGTCCAACTGTGTCCCCGCTGTATCGACGCTGTGTCCCTCTGCGTCCCGCTGTGTCTTCCCTGTGTTCTCCGCTGTATCCCGCTGTGTCCCCCACTGTGTCCCGCTGTGTCCCCGCAAGTGTCCCCGCTGTGTCCCGCTGTGTTCCGCTGTGTCCTCGT
>NW_012294453.1:0-5779 GCF_000151885.1 Dipodomys ordii | reverse complement strand
GCAGCAGAAGAAGGAGAAGGAGAAGCAGAAGGAGAAGGACAAGTTAGGAGAAGCAGAAGAAGCAGAAGCAGGAGAAGCCGCAGAAGAAGAAGAAACAGAAGAAGGAGAAGGAGCAGAAGGAGAAGCGGAAGCAGAAGGAGAAGCAGAAAGAGAAGCAGAAGAAGCAGTAGCAGGAGAAGCAGAAGCAGAAGAAACAGAAGAAGCCCAAGAACCAGAAGGAGAACCTGAAGAAGAAGGAGAAGCAGAAGCAGCAGAAGCTGGAAAAGCAGAATCAGAAGAAACAGAACAAGAAGAAGAAGCAGAGGCAGGACGAGAAGCAGAAGAAGAAGAAGGAGAACGAGAAGGACTAGGAGTAGGAGGAGCAGAAGCAGAATAAGAAGCAGAAAGAGAAGCAGAAGGAGAAGCAGAAGGAGAAACAGAAGAATCAGAAGCAGGAGAAGCAGAAGCAGAATGAGAAGCACAAGAAGGAGAAATTGAAGGAGAAGGAGAATGAGACGGAGAAGCAGAAGGAGAAGTAGGAGAAGCAGAAGAAGAAGAAGCAGGAGAAGCGGAAGCAGAAGAAACAGAAGAAGGAGAAGAGCAGAAGCAGAAGCAGACGGAGAAGCAGAAGCAAAAGGAGAAGCAGAAGAAGCAGAAGCTGAAGCAGAAGAAGAAGAAACAGAAAAAGCAGAAGAAGCAGAAGAAGAAGCAGCAGGAGAAGCAGAAGAAGAAGAAGGAGAAAGAGAAGGATTAGGCGTAGGAGAAACAGAAGGATAAGCAGAAGCATTAAGAGAAGGAGAAGGAGAAGCAGGAGAAGCAGAAGGAGCAGAAGCAGGAGAAGCAAAAGCATAATGAAAGGCAGAAGAAGGAGAAATTGAAACAGAAGAAGATGCACAAGGAGAAGCAGAAGCAGTAGTAGAAGCAGAAGAAGGAGAAGCATAAAGAGAAACAGAAGAGAAGCAGGAGAAGCAGAAGCAGGAGAAGCAGAAGCAGAAGAAATAGAAGGAGGAGAGAAGAAGAAGTAGAAAGAGAAGCAGAAACAGAAGGAGAAGCAGAAATAGAAGCAGAAGAAGCCGAAGAAGCAAAAGGAGAACCTGAAGCAGAAGGAGAAGCTGGAGAAGCAGAAGAAGAAGAATCTGGAGAAGAAGAAGGAGAACCAGAAGGAGAAGCAGAAGCAGAAAGAGAAGCAAAAGCAGAAGGAGAAGCAGAAGAAACAGAAGAAGCAGAAGCAGTAGCAGAAGAAGCTGAAGATGCAGAAGCAGAAAGAGAAGCAGAAGGAATAGCAGAAGAACAAGAAGGAGAAACAGAAGGAGAAGCAGAAGGAGAAGCAGGAAAAGAAGAAGAAGCAGAAGCAGACGGAGAAGCAGAAGAAGGAGAAGGAGAAGCCGAAGGGGAAGAAGAAGCAGAAGGAAAAGCACAAGCAGAAGGAGATGCAGAAGGAGAAGCAGAAGAAACAGAAGCAGAAGGAGAAGAAGAAGGAGAAGAAGCAGAATCAGAAGAAGCAGAAGCAGAAATAGAAAGAGAAGCCGACGAAGAGAAGCAGAACGAGAAGCAGGAGAAGCAGAAGAAGCAGAAGCGGGAGAAGCAGAAGAAGAAGAAACAGAAGAAGGAGAAGGAGCAGAAGGAGAAGCAGAAAGAGAAGCAGGAAAAGCAGAAGAAGCAGAAGCTGGAAAAGCAGAAGCAGAAGAAACAGAACAAGCAGAAGAACCAGAAGCAGGACGAAAAACAGAAGAAGAAGAAGGAGAAAGAGAAGGAGTAGGAGTAGGAGGAGCAGAAGAAGAAGAATCTGGAGAAGAAGAAGGAGAACCAGAAGGAGAAGCAGAAGCAGAAAGAGAAGCAAAAGCAGAAGGAGAAGCAGAAGAAACAGAAGAAGCAGAAGCAGTAGCAGAAGAAGCTGAAGATGCAGAAGCAGAAAGAGAAGCAGAAGGAATAGCAGAAGAACAAGAAGGAGAAACAGAAGGAGAAGCAGAAGGACAAGCAGAAGGACAAGCAGGAAAAGAAGAAGCAGAAGCAGACGGAGAAGCAGAAGAAGGAGAAGGAGAAGCAGAAGCAGAGGAAGAAGCAGAAGGTAAAGCACAAGCAGAAGGAGATGCAGAAGGAGAAGCAGGAGAAGCAGAAGAAACAGAAGCAGAAGGAGAAGAAGAAGGAGAAGAAACAGAAGAAGGAGAAGGAGCAGAAGGAGAAGCAGAAAGAGAAGCAGGAAAAGCAGAAGAAGCAGAAGCAGGAGAAGCAGAAGCAGAAAACAGGAGAAGGACAAGAAGCAGAAGCAGAAGGAGAAGCAGAAACAGAAGGAGAAGCAGAAAGAGAAAGAGGGGAAACAGAAGAAGCAGAAGCAGGAGAAGCAGAAGCATAAGAATCCGAAGAAGCAGAAGCAGAACCTGAAGCAGAAGGAGAAGCAGGAGAAGGAGAAGAAGCAGAATCTGGAGAAGCAGAATGAGAAGCTGAAGTAGAAGCAGAAGCAGAAGCAGAAAGAGAATCAAAAGCAGAAGGAGAAGCAGAAGAAACAGAAGAAGCAGAAGCAGTAGCAGTTGCAGCAGAAGCAGAAGGGAAAGCAGAAGAACGAGGAGAAGGAGAAACAGAACGAGAAGCACAAGGAGAATCAGAAAAAGAAGCAGAAGAAGCAGAAGGAGAAGTAGAAGGAGAAACAGAAGCAGAAGAAGCAGCAGAAGGAGAAGCAGAAGCAGAAGAAGATGCATAAGGAGAAGCAGGAGAAGCAGAAGAAGCAGAAGCAGAAGGAGAAGTAGAAGTAGGAGAAGGAGAAGGAAGAGCCGCAGAAGCAATAGGAGAAGCAGAAGGAGAAGTAGAAGCAGAAAGAGAAGCAGAAAGATAAGCAGTAGAAGCAGAAGAAGCAGGAAAAGAAGAAGCAGAAGAAAGAGAAGAAGAAGAAGAAGAAACAGAAGCAAAAGAAATAGAAGAAGGAGAAGAGCAGTAGCAGAAGCAGGAGAAGCAGAAGCAGAAGGAGAAGGAGAAAGAGAAGCAGGAGGAGCAGAAGAAGCAGGAGAAGCAGAAGCAGAAGAAACAGGAGAAGCCGAAGAAGCAGAAGCAGAATCTGAAGCAGGAGAAACAGAAGAAGCACAATCTTAAGCAGAAGCAGAAGAAACAGAAATAGTAGAATAAGCAGAAGCAGAAGCACCAGGAGAAGCAGAAGAAGAAGAAGGAGAAGGCGAAAGAGAAGGATTAGGAGTAGGAGAAGCAAAAGGATAAGCAGAAGCAGAAAGAGACATAGAAGGAGAAGCAGCACGAGAAGTAGGAGAAGCAAGAGAAGCAGAAGAAGGAGAAGCAGAAGAAACACAAGACGCAGAAGGAGAATGAGAAGCAGAAGGAGAAATTGAAGCAGAAACAGAAGGAGAAGCAGAAGCAGAAGAAGGAGAAGGAGAAGGAGAAGCAGAAAGAGAAGCAGAACGAGAAGCAGGAGAAGCAGAAGCAGGAGAAGCAGAAGCAGAAGAAACAGAAGAAGGAGAAGAAGCAGAAGGAGAAGCAGAAACAGAAGGAAAAGCAGAAAGAGAAGCAGGAGAAGCAGAAGAAGCCTCAGCAGGAGAAGCAGAAGTAGAAGAAGCCGAAGAAGCAGAAGCAGAACCTGAAGCAGAAGGAGAAGCAGGAGAAGCAGAAGAAGGAGAATTCGGAGAAGCAGAAGGAGAAGCAGAAGCAGAAAGAGAAGCAAAAGCAGAAGGAGAACCAGAAGAAACAAAAGAAATAGAAGCAGTAGCCATTGTAGCAGAAGCAGAAGGAGAAGCAGAAGGAAAAGGAGAAGAACAAGAAGGAGAAGGAGAAACAGAAGGAGAAGCAGAAGGAGAAGCAGAAAGAGAAGAAGGTAAAGCAGAAGAAGAAGAAGCAGAAGGAGAATCAGAAGGAGAATCAGAAGAAGGAGAAGCAGAAGCAGAAGAAGATGCAGAAGGAGAAGAAGGAGAAACAGAAGAAGCAAAAGCAGAAGGAGAAGCAGAAGAAGCAGAAGCAAAAGGAGAAGCAAAAGAAGGAGAAGGAGAAGCAGAAGAAGAAGCATAACGACAAGCACAAGCAGAAGGAGATGCAGAAGGAGAAGCAGGAGAAGCAGAAGAAGCAGAAGCTGAAGGAGAAGCAGAAGTAGGAGAAGGAGAAGGAGGAGAAGCAGAAGCAGAAAGAGAAGCAGAAGCGGAATGAGAAGCAGAAAGAGAAGCAGGAGAAGCACAAGAAGCGGAAGCAGGAGAAGCCGAAAGAGAAGAAGCAGAAGAAGCAGAAACAGAAGCAGAAGTAGAAGCAGAAGCAGAAAGAGAAGCAGCAGAAGAAGTAGAACCAGAAATTCAGGCAGGAGAAACAGAAGAAACAGAAGCATAAGGAGAAGCAAAAAGAGAAGCAGAAGGAGAAGTAGAAGAAGCAGCAGAAGGAGAAGCAGCAGAAGAAGCAGAAAAACAAGCAGGAGAAGCAGAAATAGAAAGAGAAGTAGAAGCAGAAGAAGCTGAAGCAGAAGAAGAAGCAGTAGAAGTATAGAAGCAGAAGCAGGAGAAGCAGAAACAGAAGAAAAAGAAGAAGCATAAGAAGCAGAAGCAGAAGCAGAGGGAGAAACAGAAGAAGGAGCAGCAGAAGGTGAAGCAGAAGGAGATGTAGAAGCAGAAAGAGAAGCAGAAACAGAAGGAGAAGAAGAAGGATTAGTTGGAGAATCTGAAGAAGCAGAAGCAGAAGCAGAAGAAGGATAAGAAAAAGCAGAAGCAGAGGAAAGGAAGGAGAAGCAGAAGAAGCAGAAGCGGGAGAAGCAGAAGAAGAAGAAGAAGAAGAAGAAGAAGAAGAAGAAGAAGAAGAAGAAGAAGAAGAAGAAGAAGAAGAAGAAGAAGAAGAAGAAGAAGAAGAAGAAGAAGAAGAAGAAGAAGAAGAAGGAGCAGAAGGAGCAGAAGGAGCAGAAGGAGAAGCAGAAGCAGAAGGAGAAGCAGAAAGAGAAGGAGAAGAAGCAGTAGCAGGAGAAGCAGAAGAACAACAAACAGAAGAAGCCGAAGAAGCAGAAGCAGGACCTGAAGCAGAAGAAACAGAACAAGCAGAAGAAGCAGAAGGAGAAGCAGAACGAGAAGCAGAAGAAGAAGAAGGAGAAGGAGAAAGAGAAGGATTAGAAGTAGGAAGAGCAGAAGGACAATCAGAAGCAGAACGAGAAGCAGAAGGAGCAGCAGAAGGAGAAGCAGAAGGAGAAGCATAAGGAGAAGCAGAAGAAGGAGAAACAGAAGCAGAAGAAGCAGCAGAAGGAGAAGCAGAAGCAGAAGAAGATGCAGAAGGAGGAGCAGGACAAGCAGAAGAAGCAAAAGCAGGAGAAGCAGAAGTAGGAGAAGGAGAAGGAGAAGGAAGGGCAGAAGAAGGAATAGGAGAAGCAGAAGGAGAAGCAGAAACAGAATGAGAAGCAGAAAGAGAAGCAGTAGAAGCAGAAGAAGCAGGAAAAGCAGAAGCAGAAGAAAGAGAAGAAGAAGAAGAAGAAGAAGAAGAAGAAGAAGAAGAAGAAGAAGAAGAAGAAGAAGAAGAAGAAGAAGAAGAAGAAGAAGAAGAAGAAGAAACATAAGCAGAAGCAGAAGAAGCAGAAGCAGGAGAAGCAGAAGCAGGAGAAGCAGAAGATAAAGAATAAGCAAAAGAAGAAGCAGAAGCAGTGGGGGAAGCAGAAGAAGGAGAAGGAGAAGGAGCAGCAGAAGGAGAAGCAGAAGCAGAAAGAGAATCAGAAACAGAAGGAGAACAAGAAGGAGAAGCAGGAGAATCAGAAGAAGCAGAAGTAGAAGCAGACAGAGAATCAGAAACAGAAGGAGAACAAGAAGGAGAAGCAGGAGAATCAGAAGAAGCAGAAGTAGAAGCAGAC
>NW_012294452.1:0-5780 GCF_000151885.1 Dipodomys ordii | reverse complement strand
CAGCGGGGCACAGCGGACACACAACAGGGACAGAGCTGGACACAGAGGGACACAGAGGGGATAGAGCGTGACACAGCGGGACACAGCGGGACACAGCAGGGGACTCAGCGGGACACAGCGGGGGACACAGGGAGGACACAGCTGGACACTGAGGGAGAAAGAGCGAGGACACAGCCGGACACAGCGAAACACAGCGTGACACAGTGGGGACACAGCAGGGGACACAGCGGGACACAGCGGGGGACACAGAGGAACACAGCGGGGTACACAGCAGGGACAAAGCGGGACACAGCTGGGGACACTGCGGGACACAGCAGGACCCAGCGGGGACAAAGCGTGAGACACAGCGGTGGACAGAGGGGGAGACAGATGCGGACACAGCGAGGACACAGCGGGACACAGTGGGGACACAGCAGTAGACACAGCGAGACACAGCGGGGGACACAGCGGGACACAGCGGGAAACACAGCAAGGACACAGCGGGGACACAGCGGGGAGACTGCGGGAACACAGTGGGGACACAGCGAGACTCAGCCGGGGACACAGCGGGGACACAGCGGGACACAGTGGAACACAGCGTGGGACAAAGCGGGAGACAGCAGGGGACACAGCGAGGACACAGCGGGACACAGCGGCGACACATAGAGGACTCAGCGGGGGACACAGTGGGGACAGAGCGGGACACATCGGGACACTGCGGGGCACAGCGGAGGACACAGCGGGACACAGCGAGGGACCCAGCGGGACACAGCGGGACACAGCGGGACACTGCGGGGCACAGCAGGGGACACAGCGGGGGACACAGGGAGGACACAGCTTAACACAGCATGGGATAAAGCGAGGACACAGCGGGGGACACAGCGGGACACAGCGTCTATAGAGCGGGGACACAGCGGGACACAGCGGTGACACAGCGGGACCCAGCAGGGACACAACAAGGACACAGCGGATGACACAGCGGGACACAACGGTACACAGATGGGGACACAGCGAGGGACACAGCGGGGGACACAGCGGGACACAGCGGGGGACACAGCGGGACACAGCGGGGACACAGAGGGGACTCAGCAGTGGACATAGCAGGGGACAAAGCGGGACACCACATGACACAGTGGGACACAGAGGGACACAGCGGGGACACTGCGGGGACACAGCGGGAGAAAGCGGGGGACCCAGTGGGACACAGCGGGACACAGCAGGACCCAGCGGCGAAACAGGGGGGACACAGTGGGACACAGCGAGGACACAGCGGGACACAGCGGGACACTGCGGGGCACAGCTGGGGACACAGCGGGACACAGCGAGGACACAGCGGCACACATCGGGGGACACAGCAAGGACACAGTGGGACACAGCGGGGGACACAGCAAGACATAGCGGGGGACACAGCGGGGGACACAGAGGGACACAACGGGACTCAGCGGGGGACACAGCAGTACACAGCGGGACACAGCAGGGACACAGCAGGGACACAGCGGGGGACACAGGGATGACACAGCGGGTCCCAGCAGGACCCAGCATCGATAAAGCAGGGACACAGCGGGACACAGAGGGTAAAAAAGTGAGGACACAGCGGAACACAGCGGGGACACAGCCGTAGACACAGCAGGACACAGTGGCGGACACAGCGGGACACAGCGGGGAACACAGCGAGGACACAGCGGGACCCTGCGCGACACAGCGTCGATACAGCGGGGACAGAGCGTTACACAGCGAGGTACACAGCTGTGGACACAGCGCGACACAGTGGGACACAGCAGGCACAAAGCTTGAGACACAGCGGGGTACAGAGCGGGAGACAGCAGGGGACACAGCGAGGACACAGCGGGACACAGCACTGACACTGCGGGGGACACAGCGGTACACAGCGGGGGACACAGCGGGACACAGCGGGACACAGCGGGGGACACAGGGAGGACACAGCGGGACACAGCGGGGGACACAGCGAGGACACATTGGGACACAGCAGGGACACAGCGGGGACTCAGCGGGGACTCAGCGGGGGACACAGCGGGACACAGCGGGGAACACAGGGAGGACATAGCGGGACCCAGCGGGACCCAGCGCCGTTACAGCGGGGACACAGCGGGACACAGCGGGGTGCACAGCTGGGGACACAACGGGACACTCGGTGGACACAGCGAGGACACAGCGGGACACAGCGGGAAACAGCAGGGACACTGCGGGAACATAGTGGGACACAGCGGCGACACAGATGGGACTCAGCGGGACAAAGCGGGGGACACAGCGGGACACAGCGGGACACAGCTGGGACACAGCGGGGACAAAGCGGCAGACAGCCGCGGACACAGGGGGACACAGCGAGGACACAGCGGGACAAAGCGGCGACACAGAGGGGACTCAGCGGGACAAAGCGGGGGACACAGCGTGACACAGCGGGACACAGCGGGGGACACAGCGGGGGACAGGGGAGACAGAGAGGGGCCAAAGCGAGACACAGCGGTGATATAGCTGGACACAATGGAGTACACAGCGGGACACAGCGGGCACACAGCGGGGACACAGCGGGACATAGCGGGACACAGCAGGGAACACAGGAAGGAAACAGCGGGACCCAGTGGGACACAGCGTCGATAGAGCGGGACACAGCGGGGTACACAGCTGGGGACACAACGGGACACAGCGGGGGATACAGCGAGGACACAGTGTGACCCAGCAGGACACAGCAGGGACCCAGCGGGACCCAGCGGGGAAACCAGCGAGGACATAGTGGGACACAGCGGGGGACACAGCGAGAACACAGCGGGGGACACAGCGAGGACACATCGGGACCCAGCGGGACACAGCGTCGATACAGCGGGCACACAGCAGGACAGAGCGGGGACACAGTTGGGGACACAACGGGACACAGGGCGGGACACAGCGAGCACACAGCGGGTCACAGCGGGACACAGCGTGGGACAAAGCAGGAGACAGCGGGGAACACAGCGAGGACACAGCTGGACACAGCGGGGTACACAGCGGGACACAGCGGAGGACTCAGAAGGGTACACAGCGGGACACAGAGAGAAACACAGCGAGGTCACAGCGGGGGCCAAAGCAGGACAACACGGGACACAGTGTGACACAGTGGGACACAGCAGGGACACTGCAGGGGCACAGCGGGGCAAAACGGGCGACACAGCGGGACACAGTGGGACACAGCGGGGGAAACAGCGGGGGACAGCTGGGGACAGAGAGGGGACACAGCGGGACACCGGGGGCACACAGTGGGGACACAGCGGGGGACACAGCGGAACACAGCGGGTCACAGCCGGGGACACTGCGGGACACAGCGGGGGACACAGAGGGGTACACAGCGGGACACAGCCGGGAACACAGCGCGGACACAGTGGGACACACCGGGACACAGCGTCAATACAGCGGGGACAGAGCGGGTCACAGCAGGGACACAGCAAGACACAGCGGGGGACACAGTGGGACACAGCAGGGACACAGCGGGACACAGCGGGACACAGCGGGGGCCACAGCGGAACACAGCTTGGGACACAGCGAGGACAAAGCGGGACACAGCGGGACACAGCGGGGACACACCAGGGACACAGCAGGGACACAGCGGCGGACACAGCGGGGGACTCAGCGGGACACAACGGGGAACACAGCTGGGGACACAACGGGACACAGCAGTGGACACAGCAAGGACACAGCGGAACACAGCGGGGACACTGCGGGAACATAGAGGGACACAGCGGGATACCGAGCGGGACACAGCGGGGTCACAGAGTGGTACACAGCAGGACACAGCGGGAAACACAACGAGGTCACAGCGGGGGACAAAGCGGGACAACACGGGACACAGTGTGACACAGCGGGACACAGCGGGACACAGCGGGACACAGCGGGACACAGCGGGGGACAGCGGAGACAGAGAGTGGCCACAGCGAGACACAGCGGTGACACAACTGGACACAGCGGGATACACAGCGGGACAGAGCAGGCACACAGCGGGGACACAGCGGGACACAGCGGGGACACAGCGGGACAAAGCGGGAGACAGAGCGGGACACAGCAGGCACAGAGCGGGACACAGCGGGGACAAAGCGGGACACAGCTGGACACAGCGGGACACAGCGGTGGACACAGCGACACACAGTGGTGGTCCCAGTGAGGACACAGCAGGACACAGCAGGGACACAGCGAGGTCACAGATGGGGACACAGCGGTGGACACAGCGGGACACAGCGGGGAACACAGCGAGGACACAGCGGGACACAGCGGGACACAGCGTCGATACAGCGGGGACACAGCGTTACACAGCGTGGTACACAGCGTGGTACACAGCTGTGGACACAACGGGACACAGTGGGGGCACAGCCGGACACAGCGGTACACAGTGGGACACAGCGGGGACAAAGCGTGAGACACAGCGGGGGACAGAGAGGGAGACAGTAGGGGACTCAACAAGGACACAGCGGCACACAACGGGACACAGCGGGAAACAGAGGTGAACCTGCAGTGACACAGCGGGACACAGCGGGACACAGCGGGGACACAGCGAGGACACAGCAGCACACAAAGGGACACAGCGGGAAACAGAGGTGAACCTGCGGGGACACAGCGGGACACAGTGGGGGACACAGCGGGACACAGTGTGGGACACAGCAGTGACACAGCGAGACACAGCGGGGACAAAGATGGACACAGCGGGGTACACAGAGGGAAACAGCGGGGACACAGTGGGGAAACAGCGTGACACAGCAGGACACAGCAGGAAACAGCCGGGGACACAGCGAGGACACAGCGGCACAGAACGGGGGACACAGCAAGGACACAGTGGGACACAGCGGGGGACACAGCGAGACATAGCGGGGGACACAGCAGGGGACACAGAGGGACACAGTGGGACACAGCGGGGGACCCAGGGAGGACACAGCGGGAGACAGCGGGGGACATAGCGAGGACACATTGGGACACAGCGGGGACACAGCGGGACTCAGTGGGGCACAGCAGTACACAGCGGGACACACCGGGACACAGCGGGGACACAGCAGGGACAGAGCAGGGGACACAGCGGGACACAGCGGGGGACACAGGGAGGACACAGCGGGACCCAGGTGAACCCAGCGTCGATATGGCAGGGACACAGCAGGACACAGCGGGGAAAAAAGTGAGGACACAGCGGAACACAGCATGGGACACAGCGAGGACACAGCGAGGACACAGCGGGACACAGCGGGGACACAGCCATAGACACAGTGGGACACAGTGGCGGACACAGCGGGACACAGCGGGGAACACAGCGAGGACACAGCGGGACCCAGGGCGACACAGCTTCGATACAGCGGGGACACAGCGTTACACAGCGTGGTACACAGCTGTGAACACAACGGGACATAGTGGGGGCACAGCGGGACACAGCGGGACACAGTGGGACGCAGCAGGGACAAAGCTTGAGACACAGCGGGGTACAGAGTGGGAGACAGCGGGGGACACAGCGAGGACACAGTGGTACACAGCGCTGACACTGCGGGGCAATCAGCGGTACACAGCGGGGAACACACCGGGGACACAGCGGGACACAGAGGGACACAGCGGGGGACACAGGGGGGACACAGCGGGACACAGTGGGGGACACAGCGAGGACACATTGGGACACAGCAGGGACACAGCGGGACGCAGCGGGGGACACAGCAGTACACATCGGGACACAGCGGGACACAGCGAGGGACGCAGAGGGGTACACAGCGGGATAAAGCGGGGAACACAGCGAGGACACAACGGGATCAAGCGGGACACAGCGTCGATACAGCGGGAACTGA
>NW_012294451.1:0-5781 GCF_000151885.1 Dipodomys ordii | reverse complement strand
GAGGACACAGCGGGACACAACAGGGGACACAGCGAGGACACAGCGGGGGACACAGCGGAGGACACAGCGGGACACAGTGGGGAACACAGCGAGGACACAGCGGGACACACGGGACACAGCGTCGATACAGCGGGGAGGCAGTGTTACACAGCGTGGTACACACTGTGGACACAACGGGACACAGTGGGGGCACAGCAGGCCACAGCGGGACACAGTGGGACACAGCGGGGACAAAGCGTGAGACACAGCGAGGGACAGAGAGGGAAACAGCAGGGGACACAGCGAGGAAACAGCGGGACACAGCGGTGACACAGCGGGGACTCAGCGGGGGACACAGTGGGACACAGCGGGGGACACAGCGGGACACAGTGTGGGACAGAGCGTGTGACACAGCGAGACACAGCGGGGACAAAGATGGACACAGCGGGGTACACAGAGGGACACAGCAGGGACAAAGCGTGAGACACAGCGGGGGACAGAGAGGGAGACAGCAGGGGACACAGCGAGGAAACAGCGGGACACAGCGGTGACACAGCGGGTACTCAGGGGTGGACACAGCGGGACACAGCGGGGACACAGCGTCGATACAGTGGGGACACAGCAAGACACAGCGGGAAACACAGGAAGGAAACAGCGGGACCCAGTGGGACACAGAGTCGATACAGCGGGACACAACGGGGTACACAGCTAGGGACACAACGGGACACAGCGGGGGACACAGCAAGGACACAGCGGGACAAAGCGGGACACAGCGGGGGACACAGTGGGACCCAGCGGGAGACCCAGCGAGGACACAGCAAGGACACAGCGGGGGACACAGGGGGACACAGCGGGGAACACAGCGGGGGACACAGCGGGACACAGCGAGGAACACAGCAAGGACACAGCGGGGGACACAGCGGGACACAGCGTCGATACAGCGGGCACACAGCGTTACACAGCGTGGTACACAGCTGTGGACACAACGGGACACAGTGGGGGCACAGCTGGACACAGCGGGACACAGTGGGACTCAGCGGGAACAAAGCGTGAGACACAGCAGAGGACAGAGCTGGAGACAGCGGGGGACACAGCGGGGGACACAGCAGGACACAGTGGGGAACACAGCGAGGACACAGCGTTACACAGCGTGGTACACACTGTGGACACAACGGGACACAGTGGGGGCACAGCCGGACACATCGGGACACAGTGGGACACAGCACAGCGGGGACAAAGCGTGAGACACAGCGGGGGACAGAGAGGGAGACAGCAGGGGACACAGCAAGGAAACAGCGGGACACAGTGGTGACACAGCGGAGACTCAGCGGGGGACACAGTTGGACACAGCGGGGGACACAGCGGGACACAGCGGGGGACACTGCGGGACACAGTGTGAGACAGAGCGTGGGACACAGCGAGACACAACGGGGAAAAAGCTGGACACAGCGAGGTACACAGAGGGACACAGCAGGGACACAGCGGGGAAACAGCGTGACACAAAAGGACACCGCTGGACACAGCAGGGTACACAGCGGGACACAGCGGGCACACAGCGGGGACACAGAGGGACACAGCGGGACACAGTCGGACACAGCGGGACACAGCGGGGGACACAGCGGGACACAGTGGGGGACCCAGCGAGGACACAGCGGGACAAAGCGGGGGACACAGCGAGGACACAGCGGTGGACACAACGGGGGACACAGCAGGACACAGCGGGGAACACAGCGAGGACACAGCGGGACACAGCGGGAAACACTGCGAGGTCACAGCGGGGGACAAAGCGGGACAACACGGGACACAGTGTGACACAATGGGACACAGCGGGGACACTGCAGGGGCACAGCGGGACAAAGCGGGCGACAGAGCAATACACAGCAGGGGACACATCGGGGGACAGTAGGGGACAGAGAGGGGACACAGCGGGACACATCGGGGGACAGTAGGGGACAGAGAGGGGACACAGCGGGACACAGCGGGGGACACAGCGCGGACACAGCGGGACACACCGGGACACAGCGTCAATACAGCGGGGACAGAGAGGGTCACAGCAGGGACAAAGTGGGACACAGCGGGACACAGCGGGGGACACAGCGGGACACAGCGGGGACACAGCGGGACACAGCGGGACACAGCGGGGGACACAGCGGAACACAGCGTGGGACAAAGCGAGGATACAGCAGGAAACAGCGGGACACAGCGGCGACACAGCAGGGACACAGCAGGGACACAGCGGGGACACAGTGGGGGCACAGCGGGACACAGCGGGACACAGTGGGACACAGCAGGGACAAAGCGTGAGACACAACGGGGTACAGAGCTGGAGACAGCAGGGGACACAGCCAGGACAGAGGGGGACACAGCGTTGACACAGCGGGGTCTCAGCGGGGGACACAGCGGGAGACAAAGAGGGACACCACGGAACACAGCGTGACACAGCAGGAAACAGCAGTGACACTGCGGGGACACAGTGGGACACAGCAGGGGACACAGCGGGACACAGAGGGGGACAGAGCAGGACACAGTGGGGGACAGAGCATGGGACACAGCGGGGACAAAGCTGGACACAGCGGGGTACAGAGAGGGACACAGCGGGGACGCAGCGGGGAAACAGCGTGACACAGCAGGACACAGCGGGACACAGCGGAGGACACATCGAGGACACAGCGGCACACAGCATGGGCCACAGCAAGGACACAGTGGGACACAGCGGGGGACACAGCAGGACATAGCGGGGAACACAGCGGGACACAGCGGGGGACACAGCGGGGGACACAGCGGGGGACACAGCGGGACACAGTGGGACACAGTGGGACACAGCGGGGCACACAGGGGGGACACAGCGGGACCCAGCGGGGAACACAGCGAGGACACAGCGGGACCCAGCGGTACACAGCGTCGACACAGCGGGGACACAGCTTTACACAGCGTGGTACACAGCTGTGAACACAACGGGACACAGTGGGGGCACAGCGGGACACAGCGGGACACAGTGGGACACAGCGGGGACAAAGCTTGAGACACAGCGGGGTACAGAGCAAGAGACAGCCGGGGACACAGCGAGGACACAGCGGGACACAGCGCTGACACTGCGGGGGACACAGCGGGGGACACAGCGGGGGACCCAGCCGGACACAGCGGGACACAGCGGGGGAAACAGGGTGGACCCAGCGGGACCCAGCGCGGGACACAGCGTGGACACATTGGGACACAGCGGGGACACAGCGGGACACAGCGGGGGACACAGCAGTACACAGCGGGACACAGCGTGTCACAGCGAGGGGCACAGAGGGGTACATAGCGGGACACAGTGGGGAAAACAGGGAGGACACAGCGGGACCCAGCGGGACACAGAGTCGATACAGCGGGGACACAGCAGACACAGTGGGGTACACAGCTGGGGACACAGCGGGTCATAGCGGGGACCCAGCAGTGGACACAGCGGGACACAGCGGGGGACAAAGCGCGACACCACGGAACACAGCAGGACACAGCGTGAAACAGCGGTGAACCTGCGGGGACACAGCGGGACACAGCGGCGGACACAGCGGGACCCAGCGGGACACATCGGGGGACACAGCGGGACACAGTGGGGACACAGCGGGGACACAGCGGGCACAGCAGGTCACAGCGGGGGACACAGCGGGACACAGCGGGGGACACAGCAGGGACACAGTGGGACACAGTAGGACACAGCGTGGGACAAAGCGGGAGACAGCAGAGGACACAGCGAGGACACAGCTGGACACAGCGGGGACACAGAGGGGACTCAGCAGGGGACATAGAGGGAAAAAAGCGGGACACCATGGAACACAGTAGGACACAGCGGGACACAGCGGGGACACTGCGGGACACAGCCAGGAGACACAACGGTGGACAGCGAGGGACAGAGAATGGACACAGCGGGACACAGAGGGGACACAGCTGGACACAGAAGGGTAGACAGCGGGACACAGCGGACACACAGCGGCGACAGAGCTGGACACAGAGGGACACAGAGGGGGCAGAGCGTGACACAGGTGGACACTGAGGGAGACAGAGCACGGACACAGCCGGATACAGCGAAACAAAGCGTGACACAGTGGGGACACAGCAGGGGACACAGCGGGACACAGTGGGGGACACAGCGGGACACAACGGGGTACACAGCAGGGACAAAGAAGGACACAGCGGGGGACACAGCGAGGACACAGCAGGACACAGCGGTGACACAGCGGGACACAGCTGGGGACACTTTGGGACACAGAGGGACACAGCAAGGACACAGCGGGGGACAGTGGGGGACACAGCGGGACACAGCAAGGCACAACGGGGTCACAGCAGTGGACACAGCAGGACACAGCGGGTGACACAGCGGGACACAGCGGGGGACACAGCGGGACACAGCGGGGACACAGCGGGGGACACAGTGGGACACAGCAGGGACACAGCGGGGACACAGCGGGACCCAGCAGGACACAGCGGGGGACACAGCGGGACACAGCGGGACACAGCGGGGGACACTGCAGGGACACATTGGGACAAGGTAGGACACAGCGTAGGACAAAGCGGGAGACAGCACAGGACATAGCGAGGACACAGCTGGACACAGCGGGGACACAGAGGGGACTCAGCAGGGGACATAGTGGGAAAAAAGCGGGACACCACGGGACACAGTAGGACACAGCGGGACACAGCGGGGACACTGCGGGACACAGCCGGGGGACACAGCGGTGCACAGCGGGGGACAGAGAAGGGACACAGCGGGACACAGAGGGGACACAGCTGGACACAGAAGGGAACACAGCGGGACACAGCCGACACACATCGGGGACAGAGCTGGACACAGAGGGACACAGAAGGGACAGAGCGTGACACAGGTGGACACTGAGGGAGACAGAGCGAGGACACAGCCGGACACAGCGAAACACAGCGTGACACAGTTGGGACACAGCAGGGGACACAGCGGGACACAGAGGGGGACACAGCGGGACACAGCGTGGTACACAGCAGGGACAAAGCGGGACACAGCGGGGGACACAGCGAGGACAACAGCAGGACACAGCGGTAACAAAGCGGGACACAGCGGGGGACACAGTGAGGACACAGCGGGACACAGCGGTGACACAGCGAGAGACACAGCGGGGGATACAGCGGGACACAGCGGGGAACAAAGAGAGGACACAGCGAGAGACACAGCGGGGGACACAGCGGGACACAGCGGGGAACAAAGAGAGGACACAGCGGGACACAGCAGGACACAGCGTCGATAGAGTGGGGACAGAGCGAGACACAGCGGTGACACAGCGGGACTCAGCGGGGGACACTGCGGGACCCAGCGGGACGCAGTGGGGACACAGCAAGGACACAGCGGGGGACACAGCGGGACACAGCGGAACACAGCGGGGGACACAGCAAGGGACACAGCGGGGGACACAGCGGGACACAGTGGGAAACACAGAGAGGACACAGCAGAACCCAGCGGGACACAGCGGGGGACACAGTGAGGACACAGCAGAACAAGGCGTGGGAAACAGCGAGGACACAGCGGGACACAGCGAGACACAGCGGGACAAAGTGGGGACACAGCAGTAGACACAGCGAGACACAGCGGGGGACACAGCGGGACACAGCGGGGAACACAGCGAGGACACAGCGGGGACACAGCGGGGACACTGCGGGAACATAGTGGGACACAGCGGGGCACACAGCGGGACACAGCGGGATAAAGCTTGGGACACAGCGGGAACACAGCAGGACACAGCGGGGGACACAGCGAGGGCACAGCGGGACACAGCGGGACACAGCGTGGGACAAAGC
>NW_012294450.1:0-5782 GCF_000151885.1 Dipodomys ordii | reverse complement strand
AGTGACCCTGCCTGGACACAGTGGGACACAGCGGGGGACACAGCGGGGGACAGTGGAGACAGAGAGTGGCCACAGCGAGACAAGGCGGTGACATAGCTGGACACAGCGGGGTACACAGCGGGACACAGCGGGCACACAGCGGGGACACAGCGGGACACAGCGGGACACAGCGGGGACACATTGGGACACAGCGGGACAAAGCGGGCGACACAACGGGACACAGCAGGCGACACAACGGGACACAGCAGGCACACAGCGGGGACACAGCGGGACACAGAGGGACACAGCGGGTACAGAGCAGGACACAGCCGGACACAGCGGGACACAGCGGGGGACACAGCGGGACACAGTGGGGGACCCAGTGAGGACACAGCGGGACACAGCAGGGGACACAGCGAGGACACAGCGGGGGACACAGCGGGGAACACAGCGAGGACTCAGCGGGACACAGCGGGACACAGCGTCGATAAAGCGGGGACACAGCGTTACATAGCGTGGTACACAGCTGTGGACACAACGGGACACAGTGGGGGCACAGCCGGACACAGCGGGACACAATGGGACACAGCGGGGACAAAGCGTGAGACACAGCGGGGGACAGAGAGGGAGACAGCAGGGGACACAGCGAGGAAACAGCGGGACACAGCGGTGACACAGCGGGGACAAGGCGGGGGACAAAACGGGACACAGCGGGGGACACTGCGGGACACAGTGAGGTACAGAGCGTGGGACACAGCGAGACACAGCGGAACAAAGCGGGGGACAAAGCGGGACACAGCACAGACAGAGAAGGGCTACAGCGGGACACCGCGGTGACACAGCTGGACAAAGCGGGGTACACAGCGGGACACAGCGGGCACTCTGCGGGGACACAGCAGGACACAGCGGGGACACAGCGGGACATAGAGGGGGAAAGAGCGGGAAACAGAGGGGGACAGAGCGTGGGACACAGCGAGACACAGCAGGAACAAAGCTGGACACAGTGGGGTACACAGAGGGACACAGCAGGGACGCAGCGAGGAAACAGCGTGACACAGCAGGACAGAGCGGGACACAGCGGGGGACATAGCAGTACACAGCAGGACAAAGCGGGACACAGCAGGGACACAGCAGAGACACAGCAGGGTACACAGCGGGACAGAGTGGGGTACACAGCTGGGGACACAGCAAGGACACAGCGGACACAGCGGGACACAGCGGGGACACTGCGGGAACATAGCAGGACACAGCGGGGTACACAGCGGGACACAACGGGACACAGCTGGGGACACAGCGGGGACACAGCGGGACACAGCGGAACACAGCGGGAGTCAAAGCGGGAGACAGCGGGGGACACAGCGAGGACACAGGGGGACACAGCGGCGACACAGAGGGGACTCACCGGGGGACACAGCGTGGGACAAAGTGGGACACCACGGGACACAGTGTTACACAGCGGGACACAGCGGGGACACTGCGGGACACAGCAGGACAAAGCGGGGGACACAGCGGGACACAGCGGTCCACAGCGGGGCACACTGCGGGGGATAGCGGAGACAGAGAGTGGCCACAGCGAGACAAAGCGGTGACACAGCTGGACACAGTGGGGTACACAGCGGGACACAGCGGGCACACAGCGGGGACACAGGAAGGACACAGCGGTACACAGCGGGGGACAGAGCGAGGATATTTGGGACAAAGCCGGGACACAGCGGGACTCAGCATGGGACGCAGCAGTACACAGCGGGACACAGCGGGACACAGCGGTGACACAGCAGGAACACAGCGGGGGACACAGCGGGACACAGCGGGGGACACAGAGGGGTACACAGCGGGACACAGCGAGGAAAAAAGCGAGGCCACAGCAGAATACAGCGTGGGACACAGCGAGGACACAGCGGGACACAGCGGGACACAGCGGCAACAAAGCAGTAGACACAGCGGGACACACTTGCGGACACAGCGGGACATAGCTGGAGACACAGGGATTACACAGTGGGACCCAGTGGGACCCAGCGTCGATACAGTGGGGACACAGCGGGACACAGCGAGGTACACAGCTGGGGACACAACGGGACACAGCGGGGGACACAGCGAGGACACAGCGGGACACAGCGGGACACAGCTGGGGACATAGCGGGACACAGCGTGATACAGCGGGGGACACAGGGGGGACACAGCGTGACACAGCCGAACAAAGCGGGGGACAAAGCAGGAGACAGCGGGGGACACAGCGAGGACACAGCGGGACACAGCGGGACACAGCGGGGACAAAGCAGTAGACACAGCGGGACACAGTGGCAGACACGGCGGGACATAGCTGGGGACACAGGGAGGACACAGCAGGACCCAGTGGGACCCAGCGTCGATACAGCGTGGACACAGCGGGACACAGCGAGGTACACAGCTGGGGACACAACGGGACACAGCGTGAGACACAGCGAGGACACAGCGGGACACAGCGGGACACTGCGGGAACATAGCGGGACACAGCAGGGTACACAGCGGGACACAGCGGGACACAGCTGGGGACATAGCGGGGACACAGCGGGACACAGCGGGGGAAACAGCGAGGACATAGCGTGACACAGCGGGGACACAGCGGGGGACAAAGCGGGAGACAGCGGGGGACACAGCGAGGACACAGCAGGACACAGCGGCCACAAAGAGGGGACTCAGCGGTGGACACAGCGGGGGACAAAGAGGGACACCACGGGACACAGTGTGACACAGTGGGACACAGCGGGACACTGCGGGGACACAGCAGGACAAAGCGGGGGACATAGCGGGACACAGCGGGCACACAGCGGGGACACAGCGGGACACAGCGAGACATAGCGGGGACAGAGCGGGACACAGTCGGACACAGCGGGACACAGCGGGGGACACAGCGAGGACACAGCAGAACACAGCGTGGGAAACAGCGAGGACACAGCGGGACACAGCGAGACAGAGAGGGACACAGTGGGGACACAGCAGTAGACACAGCGGGACACAGCGGGGGACACAGCGAGACACAGCGGGGAACACAGCGAGGACACAACGGGGACACAGCGGGGACACAGCGGGACCCAGCAGGACACAGCGGGGCACACAGCGGGACACAGCTTGGGACACAGCGGGAACACAGCAGGACACAGCGGGGGACACAGCGAGGACACAGCGGAACACAGCGGGACACACCGTGGGACAAAGCGGGAGATAGCAGGGGACACAGCGAGGACACAGCGGGACACAGCGGTGACACATAGAGGACTCAGCGGGGGACACAGTGGGGAACAGAGCGGGACACAGCGGGACCCAGCGGGGACAAAGCGTGAGACACAGCGGTGGACAGAGCGGGAGACAGAGGCGGACACAGCGAGGACACAGCGGGACACAGCGGGGACACAAAGGTGGTTAAGGGGGGGCCACAGCGGGGGACAAAGCAGGACACAGCGGGGACACAACGGGGACACAGCGGGACCCAGCAGGACACAGCGGGACACAGCGGGGACACAGCGGGGACACAGCGGGACCCAGCAGGACACAGCGGGACACAGCAGGACACAGCGGGGGACACAGCGGGACAGAGCGGGGGACACAGCGGTTCACAGCGGGGACACAGAGGGGACTCAGCAGAGGACATAGAGGGGAAAAAGTGGGACACCACGGGACACAGTAGGACACAGCGGGACACAGCGGGGACACTGCGGGACACAGCCGGGGGACACAGCGGTGGACAGCGGGGGACAGAGAAGGGACACAGCGGGACACAGAGGGGACACAGCTGGACACAGAAGGGTACACAGCGGGCCACAGCGGACACACAACGGGGACAGAGCTGGACACAGAGGGACACAGAGGGGACAGAGCGTGACACAGCAGGACACAGCGGGACACAACAGGGGACTCAGCGGGACACAGCGGTGGACACAGGGAGGACACAGCTGGACACTGCGGGAGACAGAACAAGGACACAGCCGGACACAGCGAAACACAGCATGACACAGTGGGGACACAGCAGGGGACACAGCGGGACACAGCGGGGGACACAGAGGAACACAGCGGGGTACACAGCAGGGACAAAGCGGGACACAGCGGGGGACACAGTGAGGACAAAGCGGGACACAGCGGTGACACAGCGGGACACAGCTGGGGACACTGCGGGACACAGCGGGACACAGCTGGGGACACTGCGGGACACAGCGGGGGACACAGCGGGACACAGCCGGACACAGCCGGGGACACAGCGGGACACAGCGAGAGACACAGCGGGGGACACAGCGGGACACAGCGGGGAACAAAGAGAGGACACAGCCGGACACAGCGGGACACAACGTCGATAGAGCGGGGACACAGCGGGACACTGCGGTGACACAACGGGACTCAGCAGGGGATACTGCGGGACAGAGAGGGACCCAGCGGGAACACAGCAAGGACACAGCGGGGGACACAGCGGGACACAGCGGGGGACACAGCGAGGGACACAGCGGGGGACACAGCGGGGGACACAGCAGGACACAGTGGGGAACACAGAGAGAGACACAGCAGGACACAGTGGGGAACACAGAGAGAGACACAGCAGGACCCAGCGGGACACAGCATCGATACAGCAGAGACACAGCGGGACACAGCAGGTTACACAGCTGTTGACACAACGGGACACAGTGGGGGACACAGCGGGACACAGCGGGACACAGCGGGGCACAGCAGGGACAAAACGGGAGACACAGTGAGGAACAGAGCAGGACACAGCGGGGGACACAGAGAGGACACAGTGGGGACACAGCGAGACTCAGCCGGGGACACAGCGGGGGACAAAGCGGGACACCACGGGACACAGTGGGACACAGCGGGACATAACGTGGTCACTGTGGGACACAGTGGGGGACAAAGCGGGACACAGCGGGACACAGGGGGGACGCAGCGGGACACAGCGGGACACGGCGGGACACGGCGGGGGACACAGCGGGACACAGAGGGGGACATAGCGAGGACACAGCGGGATACATTGGGACACAGCGGGGGACACAGCGAGGACACAGTGGGGGACAAAGTGGGGGAAACAGCTGGACACAGCGGGGAACACAGCGAGGACACAGCGGGACACAGCGGGGGACACAGGGAGGACACAGCGGGACACAGCGGGGGACTCAGCGAGGACACAGTGGGACACAGCGGCGACACAGAGGGTACTCAGCGGTGGACACATTGTGGGACAAAGTGGGACAACATGGGACACAGTGTTACACAGCAGGACACAGCGGCGACACTGCGGGACACAGCAGGACAAAGCGGGGGAAACAGCGGGCCACAGCGGGCCACAGTGGGGCACACAGCGGGGGACAGTGGAGACAGAGAGTGGCCATAACGAGACACAGCGGTGACACAGCTGGACACAGCGGGGTACACAGCGGGACACAGCGTGCACACAGCGGGGACACAGCGGGAAACAGCGGGACACAGCAGGGACACAATGGGACACAGTGGGACAAAGCAGGAGACACAGCGGGACACAGCAGGCACACGGCGGGGACACAGAGGGACACAGCGGGGACAGAGCGGGACACAGCCGGACACAGCGCGACACAGCGGGGGACACAGCGGGACACAGTGGTGAACCCAGTGAGGACACAGCGGGACACAGCAGGGGACACAGCGAGGACACAGCGGGGGACACAGCGGGGGACAAAGCGGGACCCAGCGGGGAACAGATCGAGGACACAGCGGGACACAGCGGGACACAGAGTCGATACAGCGGGGACACAGCGTTACAAGGCGTGGTACATAGCTGTGGACACAACGTGACACAGTGGGGTGA
>NW_012294449.1:0-5783 GCF_000151885.1 Dipodomys ordii | reverse complement strand
GATGAAGAAGGAGATCTAGCAGAATCTGATGAAGCAGAAGCAGAAGTAGAAAGAGAAGTCTGACTATGAGATGCAGTACGAGAAGCAGGAGATGCAGAAGTAGCAGATGCGGGAGAAGCAGAAGAAGAAGATACAGAAGAAGGAGAAGGAGCAGAAGCAGATGGAGATGCAGAAGCAGAAGGAGAAGCAGAAAGAGAAGCAGGAAAAGCAGAAGAAGCAGAAGCAGGAGAAGCAGAAGCAGAAGAAACAGGAGAAGGACAAGAAGCAGAAGCAGAAGGAGAAGCAGAAACAGAAGGAGAAGCAGAAAGAGAAGGAGGGGAAGCAGAAGAAGCAGAAGCAGGAAAAGCAGAAGCATAAGAATCCGAAGAAGCAGAAGCAGAACCTGAACCAGAAGGAGAAACAGGAGAAGCAGAAAAAGCACAATCTGGAGAAACAGAATGGCAAGCTGAAGGAGAAGCAGAAGCAGAAAGAGAATCAAAAGAAGAAGGAGAAGCAGAAGAAACAGAAGAAGCAGAAGCAGTAGCAGTTGCAGCAGAAGCAGAAGGAGAAGCAGAAGGAAAAGCAGAAGCACGAGAAGGAGAAGGAGAAACAGAAGAAGAAGCAGAAGGAGAATCAGAAGGAGAAGCAGAAGAAGCAGAAGGAGAAGCAGAAGGAGAAGCAGAAGCAGAAGAAGATGCAGAAGGAGAAGCTGGAGAAGCAGAAGAAGCAGAAGCTGAAAGAGAAGTAGAAGTAGTAGAAGGAGAAGGAAGAGCAGCAGAAGCAATAAGAGAAGCAGAAGGAGAAGCAGAAGCAGAATGAGAAGCAGAATGAGAAGCAGAAGAAACAGAAGATGCAGGAATAGTAGAAGCAGAAGAAAGAGAAGAAGAAGAAGTAGAAGAAGAAGAAGAAGAAGAAGAAGAAGAAGAAGAAGCATAAGGAGAAGCATAAGGAGAAGCATAAGGAGAAGCATAAGGAGAAGCAGTAGAAGCAGAAAAAGCAGGAACAGGAGAAGCAGAAGCAGAAGAAAAAGAATAAGCAAAAGAAGCAGAAGCAGAAGCAGGGGGAGAATCAGAAGAAGGATAAGGAGAAGGAGCAGCAGAAGGAGAAGCAGAAGCAGAATGAGAAGCAGAAACAGAAGGAGAACAAGAAGGAGAAGCAGGAGAATCAGAAGAAGCAGAAATAGAAAAAGAAAGAGAAGGAGAAGAAGGAGAAGCAGAAGTAGCATCAGAAGAAACAGAAGAAGAAGAAGCAGAAGAAACAGAAGCAAAAGAAACAGAAGAAGGAGAAGAGCAGAAGCAGAAGCAGAAGGAGAAGCAGAAGCAGAAGGAGAAGAAGAAAGAGAAGCAGGAGAAGCAGGAGAAGCAGAAGCAGAAGAAACAGGCGAAGCCGAAAAAGCAGAATCATAATCTGAAGCAGAAGGAGAAACAGAAGAAGCACAATCTGAAGCAGAAGCAGAAGAAACAGTAATAGTAGAATAAGCAGAAGCAGAAGCAGCAGGAGAAGCAGAAGAAGAAGACGGAGAAGGCGACGGAGAAGGATTAGGAGTAGGAGAAGCAAAAGGATAAGCAGAAGCAGAAAGAGACGCAGAAGGAAAAGCAGCACGAGAAGTAGGAGAAGCAGGAGAAGCAGGAGAAACAGAAGACGCAGAAGCAGAATGAGAAGCAGAAGGAGAAATTGAAGCAGAAGCAGAAGGAGAAGCAGAAGCAGAAGGAGAAGCAGAAGAAGGAGAAGGAGAAGCAGAAAGAGAAGCAGAACGAGAAGCAGGAGAAGCAGAAGCAGAAGAAACAGAAGGAGAAGAAGCAGAAGGAGAAGCAGAAACAGAAGGAAAAGCAGAAAGAGAAGCAGGAGAAGCAGAAGAAGCAGCAACAGGAGAAGCAGAACAGAAGAAGCCGAAGAAGCAGAAGCAGAACCTGAAGCAGAAGGAGAAGCAGGAGAAGCAGAAGAAGCAGAATCTGGAGAAGCACAAGGAGAAGCAGAAGCAGAAAGAGAAGCAAAACAGAAGGAGAAGCAGAAGAAACAGAAGAAGCAGGGGCAGTAGCAGAAGAAGCAGAAGATGCAGAAGCAGAAGGAGAAGCAGAAGTAAAAGCAGAAGAACGAGAAGAAGAAACAGAAGGAGAAGCAGAAAGAGAAGCAGAAGAAGAAGCAGTAGAAGGAAAAGCAGCAGGAGAAGCAGAAAGAGCAGCAGAAGGAGAAGCAGGAGAAGCAGAAACAAGAGAAGCAGAAGCAGAAGAAACAGGAGAAGGACAAGAAGCAGAAGCAGAAGGAGAAGCAGAAACAGAAGGAGAAGCAGAAAGAGAAGGAGGGGAAGCAGAAGAAGCAGCAGCAGGAGAAGCAGAAGCATAAGAATCCGAAGAAGCAGAAGCAGAACCTGAAGCAGAATGAGAAGCAGGAGAAGCAGAAGAAGCAGAATCTGGAGAAGCAGAATGAGAAGCTGAAGAAGCAGAAGCGGAAAGAGAATCAAAAGCAGGAGGAGAAGCAGAAGAAACAGAAGAAGCAGAAACAGTAGCAGTTGCAGCAGAAGGAGAAGGAAAAGAAGAAGGAAAAGCAGAAGAACGAGAAGGAGAAGGAAAAACAGAAGCAGAAGCAGAAGGAGAATCAGAAAGAGAAGCAGAAGAAGCAGAAGGAGAAGCAGAAGGAGAAGCAGAAGCAGAAGAAGCAGCAGAAGGAGAAGAAGAAGCAGAAGAAGATGCAGAAGGAGAAGCTGGAGAAGCAGAAGAAGCAGACGCAGAAGAAGAAGTAGAAGTAGGAGAAGGAGAAGGAAGAGCAACAGAAGCAATAGGAGAAGCAGAAGGAGAAGCAGAAGCAGAAAGAGAAGCAGTAGAAGCAGAAGAAGCAGGAAAACAGAAGAAGAAGAAAGAGAAGAGGAAGAAGAAGAAGAAGAAGAAGAAGAAGAAGAAGAAGAAGAAGAAGAAGAAGAAGAAGAAGAAGAAGAAGAAGAAGAAGAAGAAGAAGAAGAAGAAGAAGAAGAAGAAGAGGAAGAAGAAGAAGAAGAAGAAGAAGAAGAAGAAGAAGAAGAAGAAGAAGAAGAAGAAGAAGAAGAAGAAGAAGAAGAAGAAGAAGAAGAAGAAGAAGAAGAAGAAGAAGAAGAAGAAGAAGAAGGAGGAGGAGGAGAAGAAGAAGGAGAAGAAGGAGAAGCATAAGGAGAAGCAGTAGAAACAGAAGAAGCAGAAGCAGGAGAAGCAGAAGAAAAATAATAAGCATAAGAAGCAGAATCAGAGGGAGTAGGAGAAGACGGAGAAGGAGCAGCAAAAGGAGAAGCAGAAGGAGAAGAAGATGCAGAAGGAGAAGCAGGAGAAGCAGAAGAAGCAGAAGCAGAAGGAGAAGCAGAAGTAGGAGAAGGAGAAGGAGAAGGAGAAGGAAGGGCAGCAGAAGCAATAGGAGAAGCAGAAGGAGAAGCAGAAGCAGAATGAGAAGCAGAAAGAGAAGCAGTAGAAGCAGAAGAAGGAGGAAGAGCAGAAGCAGACGAAAGAGAAGAAGATGAAGAAGAAGATGAAGAAGAAGAAGAAGACGAAGAAGAAGAAGAAGAAGAAGCAGCATAAGGAGAAGCGTAAGGAGAAGCAGAAGAAGCATAATCAGGAGAAGCAGAAGCGGAAGAAAAAGAATAAGCAAAAGAAGCAGAAGAAGAAGCAGTGGGAGAATCAGAAGAAGGAGAAGGAGCAGCAGAAGGAGAAGCAGAAGCAGAAAGAGAAGTAGAAACAGAAGGAGAACAAGAAGGAGAAGCAGGAGAATCAGAAGAAGCAGAAGTAGAAGCAGAAAGAGGAGAAGAAGGAGAAGCAGAAGTAGAATCAGAAGAAACAGAAGAAGAAGAAGCAGAAGAAACAGAAGCAAAAGAAACAGAAGAAGGAGAAAGCAGAAGGAGAAGCAGAAGCAGGAAGAGAAGCAGGAGAAGTAGAAGAAGCAGAAGCAGAAGAAACAGGAGAAGCCGAAGAAGAAGAAGCAGAATCTGAAGCAGGAGAAACAGAAGAAGCACAATGTGAAGAAGAAGCAGAAGAAACAGAAATAGTACAATAAGCAGAAGCAGAAGCAGCAGGAAAAACAGAAGAAGAAGAAGGAGAAGGCGAAAGAGAAAGATTAGGAGTAGGAGAAGCAAAAGGATAAGCAGAAGCAGAAAGAGACGCAGAAGAAGAAGCAGAACGAGAAGTAGGAGAAGCAGGAGAAGCAGAAGAAGCAGAAGAAGGAGAAGAAGAAGGAGAACCAGAAGGAGAAGCAGAAGCAGAAAGAGAAGCAAAAGCAGAAGGAGAAGCAGAAGGAGAAGCAGAAGAAACAGAAGAAGCAGAGGCAGTAGCAGAAGAAGCAGAAGATGCAGAAGCAGAAGGAGAAGCACAAGGAAAAGCAGAAGAACGAGAAGGAGAAGGAGAAACAGAAGGCGAAGCAGAAAGAGAAGCAGAAGAAGGAGCAGGAGACGGAAAACCAGCAGGAGAAGCAGAAAGAGCAGCAGAAGGAGAAGCAGGAGATACAGAAACAGGAGAAGCAGAAGTAGAAGAATCAGGAGAAGGACAAGAAGCAGAAGCAGAAGGAGAAGCAGAAAGAGAAGGAGGGGAAGCAGAAGAAGCAGAAGCAGGAGAAGAAGAAGCATAAGAATCCGAAGAAGCAGAAGCAGAACCTGAAGCAGAAGGAGAAGCAGGAGAAGCAGAAGAAGCAGAATCTGGAGAAGCAGAATGACAAGCTGAAGGAGAAGCAGAAGCAGAAAGAGAATCAAAAGCAGAAGGAGAAGCAGAAGAAAAAGAAGAAGTAGAAGCAGTAGCAGTTGTAGCTGAAGCAGAAGGAGAAGACGAAGGAAAAGCAGAAGAACAAGAAGGAGAAGGAGAAACAGAAGGAGAAGCAGAAGGAGAAGCAGAAAGAGAAGCAGGTAAAGCAGAAGAAGAAGAAGCAGAAGGAGAAGCAGAAGAAGGAGAAGGAGAAGCAGAAGCAGAAGAAGATGCAGAAGGAGAAGCAGGAGAAGAAGAAGAAGCAGAAGCAGAAGGAGAAGCAGGAAAAGCAGAAGAAGCAGAAGCAAAAGAAGGAGAAGGAGAAGAAGAAGAAGGAGCATAAGGACAAGCACAAGCAGAAGGAGATGCAGAAGGAGAAGCAGGAGAAACAGAAGAAGCAGAAGCTGAAGGAGAAGCAGAAGTAGGAGAAGGAGAAGGAGGAGAAGCAGAAGGAGAAGCAGAAGCGGAATGAGAAGCAGAAAGAAAAGCAGGAGATGCACAAGAAGCAGAAGCAGGAGAAGCCGAAAGAGAAGAAGCAGAAGAAGCAGAAACAGAAGCAGATGTAGAAGCAGAAGCAGAAGGAGAAGCAGCAGAACAAGTAGAACCAGAAATTCAGGCAGGAGAAACAGAAGAAGCAGAAGCAGAAAGAGAAGCAAAAAGAGAAGCAGAAGGAGAAGTAGAAGAAGCAGCAGAAGGAGAAGCAGCAGAAGAAGCAGAAAAACAAGCAGGAGAAGCAGAAAGAGAAGTAGAAGCAGAAGAAGCAGAAGCAGAAGCAGAAGCAGTAGAAGCATAAGAAGCAGAAGCAGGAGAAGCAGAAGCAGAAGAAAAAGAAGAAGCATAAGAAGCAGAAGCAGAAGCAGAGGGAGAAACAGAAGAAGGAGAAGGAGCAGCAGAAGGTGAAGCAGAAGGAGATGGAGAAGCAGAAAGAGAAGCAGAAACAGAAGGAAAAGAAGAAGGATTAGTTGGAGAATCAGAAGAAGCAGAAGCAGAAAGAGAAGCAGAAGAAGGAGAAGGAGAAGCAGAAGCAGAGGAAAGGAAGGAGAAGCAGAAGAAGAAGAAGAAGAAGAAGAAGAAGAAGAAGAAGAAGAAGAAGAAGAAGAAGAAGAAGAAGAAGAA
>NW_012294448.1:0-5785 GCF_000151885.1 Dipodomys ordii | reverse complement strand
TCATGTGTCACGCTCTGTCCCCTCTGTGTCCCTCTGTGTCCAGCTCTGTCCCCGTGTGTGTCCGCTGTGCCCCGCTGTGTACCCTTCTGTGTCCAGCTGTGTCCCCCGCTGTGTCCCGCTGTGTCCCCCGCTGTGCCCCGCAGTGTCCCGCTGTGTCCCGCTGTGTCCTCGCTGTGTCCCACTGTGTCCCCGCTGTTTCCCCGCTGGGTCCTGCTGTGTCCCGCTGGGTCCCCTGCTTTGTCCCACTGTGTCCCCGCAGTGTCCCCGCTGTGTCCTGCTGTGTCCCACTGTGTCCTGTGGTGTCCCGCTTTGTCCCCCGCTATGTCCCCAGCTGAGTCCCCTCTGTGTCCCCTCTGTGTCCCGCTTTGTCCCCCGCTGTGTCCCGCTGTGTCCCCCGCTGTGTCCTGCTGTGTCCCGCTGTGTCCTGCTGGGTCCCCATGTGTCCCCGCTGTGTCCTGCTGTGTCCCCGCAGGTTCACCGCAGTTTCACGCTGTGTCCCGCTGTGTTCCGTGGTGTCCCGCTTTGTCCCCCGCTGTGGCCCCCCCTGAGCCACCTTTGTGTCCCCGCTGTGTCCCGCTGTGCCCTCGCTGTGTCCGCCTCTGTCTCCCGATCTGTCCACCGCTGTGTCTCACGCTTTGTCCCCGCTGGGTCCCGCTGTGTCCCGCTCTGTTCCCCACTGTGTCCCCCGCTGAGTCCTCTATGTGTCGCCGCTGTGTCCCGCTGTGTCCTCGCTGTGTCCCCTGCTATCTCCCGCTTTGTTCCACGCTGTGTCCCGCTGTGTCCCGCTGTGTCCTCGCTGTGTCCCCCGCTGTGTCCTGCTGTGTTCCCGCTGTGTCCTGCTGGGTCCCGCTGTGTCCCCGCTGTGTCCCCGCTGTGTCCTCGCTGTGTTCCCCGCTGTGTCCCGCTGTGTCTACTGCTGTGTCCCCACTGTGTCCCGCTGTGTCTCGCTGTGTCCCGCTGTGTCCTCGCTGTTTCCCACGCTGTGTTCTGCTGTGTCCTCGCTGTGTCCCCTGCTGTGTCCCGTTGTGTACCCAGCTGTGTACCCCGCTGTGTCCCGCTGTGTCCCCGCTGTATCGACGCTGTGTCCCGCTTGGTCCCACTGTATCCTCGCTGTGTTCCCCGCAGTGTCCCGCTGTTTACTCCTCTGTGTCCCTCGCTGTGTCCCGCTGTGTCCCGCTGTGTACTGCTGTGTCCCCCGCTGAGTCCCGCTCTGTCCCCGTTGTGTCCCAATGTGTCCTCGCTGTGTCCCGCGCTGGGTCCCGCTGTGTCCCCCCTGTGTCCCCCGCTGTGTCCCGCTGTGTCCGGCTGTGTCCCCCGCTGTGTCCCGCGCTGTGTCCCCCGCAGTGTCAGCGCTGTGTCCTGCTGTGTCCTCGCTGTGTCCCGCTGTGTCTCGCTGTGCCCCCACTCTGTTCCGTTGTGTTCACAGCTGTGTACCACGCTGTGTAACACTGTGTCCCCGCTGTATCGACGCTGTGTACAGCTGGGTCCCGCTGGGTCCTCGCTGTGTTCCCCGCTGTGTCCCGCTGTGTCCCCCACTGTGTCCCCCGCTGTGTCCCTATGTGTCCCACGCTTTGTCCCCCTGTGTCCCCGCAGTTTCCCCACTGTGTTCCGCTGTTTCCCACTGTGTTCTGTGGTGTCCCGCTTTGTCCCCTGCTGTGTCCCCCCGTGAGTCGCCGCTGTGTCCCCGCTTTGTCCCGCTGAGTCCTCCATGTGTCTCCCTCTGTGTCCCGCTGTGTCCCCCGCTGTGTCCCGCTGTGTCCACTGCTGGGACCCGGCTGTGTCCCGCTGTGTCCCGCTGTGTCCCGCTGTGTCCTCCCTGTGTCCCACTCTGTGTTCCGCTGTGTCCTTGCTTTGTCCCCCGCTGTGTCCCACTGTGTCCCCCGCTGTGCCCTGCAGTGTCCCGCTCTTTCCCGCTGTGTCCTCGCTGTGTCACGCTGTGTCCCCCACTGTTTCCCCTGCTGTGTCCGGCTGTGTCCCCCACTGTGTCCCGCTCTGTCCCCCTCTGTGTCCCGCTCTGTCCCCCGCTGTGTTCCACTGTGTCCCCGCAGTGTCACTGCTGTTTCCTGCTGTGTCCCGCTGTGTTCCGTGGTGTCCCTCTTTGTCTCCCGCTGTGTCCCCCGCTGTGTCCCGCTGTGTCCGACTGTGTCCCGCTCTGTCCCCGCTGTGTCCCGCTGTGTCCCCGCTGTGTGCCCGCTGTGTCCCGCTGTGTCCCCCGCTTTGTCCTGCTGTGTCCCCGCAGTGTCCAGCTGTGTCCCACTGTGTCACACTGTGTCTCGTGGTTTCCCTCTTTGTCCCCCGCTGTGTCCACCGCTGAGTCCCCTCTTTGTGGCCGCTGTGTGCTGCTGTGTCCTCGCTGTGTCCCCCGCTGTCTCCCGCTTTGTCCCCCGCTGAGTCCCCTCTGTGTCGCCGCTGTGTCCCCCTGTGTCCTCGCTGTGTCCCCTGCTGTCTCCCGCTTTGTCTCACGCTGTGTTCCGCTGTGTCCCGCTGTGTCCCCGCTGTGTCCCCAGCTGTGGTCCGCTGTGTCCCCAGCTGTGTCCCGCTGTGTACCCTGCTGTGTCCTGCTATGTTCCCGCAGTGTCCCCGCTGTGTCCCGCTGTGTCCCGCTGTGTCCTCACTGTGTCCCCAGCTGTGTACCCCACTGTGTTCCACGTGTCCCTGCTGTATCGACGCTGGGTCCCGCTGTGTCATCCCTGTGTCCCCTGCTGTGTCCCGCTGTGTCCCCCGCTGTGTCTCTGCTGTGTCCCCGCTGTGTCCCGCTGTGTCCCGCTGTGTACTGCTGTGTCCCCCGCTGAGTCCCGCTGTGTCCCAATGTGTCCCAATGTGTCCTCGCTATGTCCCCCGCTGTGTCCCGTTGTGTCCTCCCTGTGCCCCAGCTGTGTCCCGCTGTGTCCCCCGCTGTGTCCCCCGCTCTGTACCGCTGTGTCCCCCGCTGTGTCCCACTGTGTCCTTGCTGTGTCCCATGCTGTGTGCCGCTGTGTCCTTGCTGTGTCCCCCGCTGTGTCCCTCTGTGTCCTGCTGTGTCACGCTGTTTCCCCACTGCGTCCCCGCTGTGTCCCTCTGTGTACCCCTCTGTGACCAGCTTTGTCCCCGCTGTGTCTCACTGTGTCCCACGCTCTGTCCCCACTGTGTCCCGCTCTGTCCCCCTCTGTGTCCCGCTGTGTCCCCCGCTGTGTCCCACTGTGTCCACGCAGTATCACTGCTGTTTCCTGCTGTGTCCCGCTGTGTTCCGCGGTGTCCCTCTTTGTCTCCCGCTGTGTCCCCCGCTGAGACCCCGCTGTGTCAACGCTGTGTCCTGCTGTGTCCTCGCTTTGTCCCCCGCTGTCTCCAGCTCTGTCCCCCGCTGTGTCTCACGCTTTTTCCCTGCTGTGTCCCACTGTGTCCCGCTGTGTCCCGCTGTGCCCCCACTGTGTCCCGTTGTGTCCACAGCTGTGTACCACGCTGTGTAACGCTGTGTGCCCGCTGTATCGACACTGTGTCCCGCTGTGTCCCCCGCTGTGTCCTCGCTGTGTTCCCCGCTGTGTCCCGCTGTGTCCCCCGCTGTGTCCCCCTGTGTCCCCCGCTGTGTCTCCCGTTGGGTCCCGCTGTGTCCCCCGCTATGTCCCGCTGTGTACCGCTGTGTCCCCCGCTTTGTCCTGTTGTGTCCCCAGCTGTGTACCCCGTTGTGTCCCGCTGTATCGACACTGTGTCCCACTGGGTCCCGCTGTTTCCTTCCTGTGTTGCCCGTGGGGTCTCGCTGTGTCCCCGCTGTATCGACGCTGTGTCCCCGCTGTGTCCCGCTGTGTCCCACTCTGTCCTCGCTGTGTCCCCTGCTGTGTCCCGTTGTGTCCCCAGCTGTGTCCCCTGCTATGTCCCGCTGTGTCTACTGCTGTGTCCACGCTGTGTCCCGCTTTGTCTCGCTGTGTCCCGCTGTGTCCTCTCTGTGTCCCCCGCTATGTTCCGCTGTGTCCTTGCTGTGTCCCCTGCTGTGTCCCGCTGTGTCCCCATTGTGTCCCCCGCTGTGTCCCGCTGTGTCCCGCTGTGCCCCCGCTGTGTCCGCCGCTGTGTCCCGCTGTGTCCTCGCTGTGTCCCCCGCTGTCTGCCGCTTTGTCCCCGCTGTGTCCCTAGCTGTGTAGCGCTGTGTCCCGCTGTGTACCCCGCTGTGTCCCACTATGTTCCCGCAGTGTCCCCGCTCTGTCCCGCTGTGTCCCTCTGTGTCCTCGCTGTGTCCCCCGCAGTGTCCCGTTGTGTACCCAGCTGTACACCCCGCTGTATCCCGCTGAGTCCCCGCTGTAACGACGCTGGGTCCCGCTGGGTCCCGCTATGTCTTCCCTGTGTTCCCCGCTGTGTCCTGCTGTGTCCCCCGCTGTGTCCCGCTGTGTCCCCAGCTGTGTACCCCGCTGTGTCCCGCTGTGTTCCCGCTCTATCGACGCTGTGTCCCGCTTGATCCCGTTGTGTCCTCGCTGTGTTCCCCGCTTTATCCCGCTGTGTACCCCTCTGCGTCCCTCGCTGTGTCCCACTGTGTCCCGATGTGTACTGCTGTGTCCCCCGCTGCGTCCCGCTGTTTCCCTGCTGTGTCCCAATGTGTCCTCGCTGTGTCCCCCACTGTGTCCCACTGTGTCCCCCCGTGTCCCCCGCTGTGTCCCTCTGTGTCCCGCTGTGTCCCCCGCTGTGTTCCCCGCTGTGTACCGCTGTGTGCCCCGCAGTGTCAGCGCTGTGTACCGCTGTGTCCTCGCTGTGTCCCCCGCTGTCTCCCGCTCTGTACCCCGCTGTGTCTCAAGCTTTGTCCCTGCTGCGTCCCACTGTGTCCCGCTGTGTCCCGCTGTGCCCCCACTGTGTCCCGTTGTGTTCACAGCTGTGTACCACGCTGTGTAACGCTGTGTCCCCGCTGTATCGACGCTGTGTCGCCCTGGGTCCCGCTGTGTCCTCGCTGTGTTCCCCGCTGTGTCACGCTGTGTCTACGGCTGTGTCCCCGCTGTGTCCCGCTGTGTCCTCGCTGTGTCCTCGCTGTGTCCCATGCTGTGTTCCGCTGTGTCCTCGCTTTTTTCCCCGCTGTGTCCTGCTGTGTCCCTGCCATATCGACGCTGGGTTCACCTGGGTCCCGCTGTGTCCTCCCTGTGTCCCCCGCTGTGTCCCGCTGTGTCCCCTGCTGTGTCCCTGCTGTGTCGCCGCTGTGTCCCGGTGTGTCCCGCTGTGTACTTCTGTGCCCCACTGAGTCCCGCTGTGTCCCCGCTGTGTCCCAATGTGTCCTCGCTATGTCCCCCGCTGTCTCCCGCTGTGTCCTCCCTGTGTCCCCCGCTGTGTCCCGCTGTGTCCCTCTGTGTCCCCTGCTGTGTCCCCCGCTATGTCTCGCTGTGTCCCCCGCTGTGTCCCACTGTGTCCTTGCTGTGTCCCCCGTTCTGTGCCACTGTGTCCTCGCTGTGTCCCAGGCTGTTTCCCGCTGTGTCCTGCTGTGTCACGCTGTTTCCCCACTGTGTCCCCGCTGTTTCCCTCTGTGTACCCCCGCTGTGTCCAGCTTTGTCCCCGCTGTGTCTCGCTGTGTCCCACACTCTGTCCCCCACTGTGTCCCGCTGTGTCCCCCACTGTTTCACATTGTGTCCCCCACTGTGTCCCGCTGTGTCCCCGCAGGTTCACCTCTGTTTCCCCGCTGTGTCCCGCTGTGTTCCGTGGTGACATCCACTGTGTCCACCTGCTGGGTCCCGTTGAGTCCCGTTGTGTCCTCCACGTGGTCCCCCAAGCTAAGACACAATGAAGACACGATGTATAAATGAGTTGGGGCCCCACACTTGTGACACCCTTGGGGTCCCCA
>NW_012294447.1:0-2246 GCF_000151885.1 Dipodomys ordii | reverse complement strand
GACACAGCGGGACACAGTGCGGGACAAAGCGGGACACAGCGGGGGACACAGAGGGGTACACAGCAGGACACAGCGGGGAAAACAGCAAGGACACTACGGGACCCAGCGGGACACAGCGTCGATGCAACGGGGACATAGCGGGACACAGCCGGGTACAGAGCTGGGGTCACAACAGGACACAGCGGGGGACACAATGAGGACACAGCGGAACACAGCGTGGGACACAGCGAGGACACAGCGAGACACAGAGGCACACAGTGGGACACAGCGGGGACACAGGGAGGACACAGCGGGACACAGCGGGGGACACAGCGGGACACAGCTGGGGACACAGTAAGGACACAGCGGGACACAGCATGGACACAGCTGGGACTCACCGGGGACACAGCGGGATACAAAACGGGACACCAAGGGACACAGTGTGACACAGCGGGACACAGCCTGGTACACAGCTGGAGACACAACTGGAAACAGCGGTGGACATAGCGGGACACAGCGGGACACAGAGGGGACAAAGAGGGGGATAAAGCGGGGGATAGAGCGGGACACAGCGGGGACCCAGCGGGGGGACATAGAGGGACAAAGGTGGTCACAGCAGGACACAGAGGCAACACAGCAGGGACACAGCGGCAGACACAGCCGGACACAGTGGGACACAGCCGGACAAAGCAGGACACAGCGAGGGACACAGCGGGGACACAGCGGGACACAGAGGGGACAAAGCGGGGGACATAGCGGGGGACAGAGCGGGACATCACGGAACACAGTGGGAAACAGCGGTGAGCCTGCGGGGACACAGCGGGACATAGAGGGGGACACAGCGGAACACAGTGGGGGACAGAGCGAGGACACAGCGGGGGACAAAGCAAGGACACAGCGGGACACAGCGGGGGACCCAGCGGGACATAGCGGGGGACACAGCGGGACACAGCGGGTCCCAGCAGGGACACAACGGGACACAGCGGGACACAGCGGGGGATACAGAGAGACACAGCAGGACATAGCGGGGGACACAGCGAGGACACAGCGAGACATAGCGGGGGAAACAGCGGGACACAACAGGGACACAGCAGTGGACACAACGGGACACAGGGGGGGACACAGCGGGAAACAGCAGGGGACTCAGTGGGGGACACAGCGGGACACAGCTGGACACAGCGGGGGATACAGGTGGGACACAGCGGGACACAGTAGGGACACAGCGGGACTCAGTGGGGGACACAGTAGTACACAGCGGGACACAGCAGGACACAGCGGGAGACAGAGCGGGACACAGAGGGGGACACAGAGGGGTACACAGCGGGACACAGTGGGACACAGCGGGTTACACAGCTGGGGTCACAAAGGGACACATCGGGGGACACAGTGAGGACCCAGCGGAACACAGCGTGGGACACAGCGAGGACACAGCGGGACACAGCGGGACACAGCAGGGACACAGCAGTAGACACAGCGGGACACAGCGGGGGACACAGCGGGACACAGCGGGGGACACAGGGAGGACACAGCGGGACACAGCAGGGACTCACCGGGGGACACAGCTGGGGACAAAGCAGGACACCACGGGACACAGCGGGACACAGCTGGACACAGCGGGGACACTGCGGGAACATAGCAGGACACAGCGGGACACAGTGGGACACAGCGGGGGACAAAGCGGGGACACAGCGGGACACAGCCAGGAAACACAGCGAGGACACAGTGGGACACAGCATGGGACAAAGCGGGAGACAGCGGCACACAGTGGGGACACATTGGGACACAGGGGGGACACAGCGGGACTCAGCGGGGGACACAGAGGGGTACACAGCAGGACACAGTGGGGAAAACAGCAAGGACACAACGGGACCCAGCGGGACACAGCGTCGATGCAACGGGGACATAGCGGGACACAGTGGGGTACACAGCTGGTGTCACAACGGGACACAGCGGGCACACAATGAGGACACAGCGGAACACAGCGTGGAACACAGCGTGGGACACAGCGAGGACACAGCGGGACAGAGCGGGACACAGTGGGACATAGCGGGAACACAGGGAGGACACAGCAGGACACAGCGGGGGACACAGCAGGACACAGCGGGGGACGCAGCGAGGACACAGCGGGACACAGCGGGACACAGCAGGGACTCACCGGGGTCACAGCGGGGGACAAAGAGGGACACCAAGGGACACAGTCTGACACAGCGGACACAGCCTGGTACACAGCTGGAGACACAACGGGAAACCGCGGGGAACATAGCGGG
>NW_012294446.1:0-3539 GCF_000151885.1 Dipodomys ordii | reverse complement strand
CGGGGACACAGCGGGACACAGCGGGACACAGCGCGGGACACAGTGGGACACAGCAGGGACAGAGCGTGGGACACATCGGGACACAGAGGGACACAGCGGAGGACAAAGCGGGACACAGCGGGACACAGCGGGGACACAGCGGGACACAGCAGGGGACACAGCGGGGGACACAGCCAGGGACACAGCGGGGGACAAAGCGGGACACAGCGGGACACAGCGGGGGACAAAGCGGGACACAGCGGGACACAGCGGGGACACAGCGGGACACAGCAGGGGACACAGCGGGGGACACAGCCAGGGACACAGCGGGGGACAAAGCGGGACACAGCGGGGACACAGCCCGGACACAGCGGGGGACACAGTGGGGAAAAGTGGGGGACACAGCGGGGACACAGTGGGACACAACAGGACACAGCGAGAACTCAGCGGGGGTCACAGCGGGGACACAGCGGGACAAAGCAGGGGACATTGGGGACACAGCGGGGGACAACGGGGATACAGCGGGACAGAGCATGGACACAGCGGGGGACACAGCGGGACACAGTGGCACACAGCGGGGACACAACGTGGGACAGCAGGGACACAGCGGGACACAGGGGGGACACAGCAGTAGACACAGCAGGGGACACATTGGGAGAGCGCGGGACACAGCGGGACACAGGGGGACACAGCGAAACACAGCGGGGACACAGCAGAACACAGCGGGACACAGCACGGATACACCGGCGAACAGCGGGGACACAGCCCGGACACAGCGGGGGACACTGTGGGGAAAAGTGGGGGACACAGAGGGGGTAATAGTGGTACACAGCGGGGGACACAGTGGGGACACATTGGGACAAAGCGAGGACACAGCCGGACACAGCGGGACACAGCGGGGACACAGCTGGACACAACGGGACACAGCGGGAGACACAGAGGGACACAGCGGGGGACACAGCAGGACACAGCGGGACACAGCGGGTCCCAGCAGGGACACAGCGGGACACAGCGGGGGACACAGAGGGACACAGAGGGACACATCGTGGGACACAGCGAAGACACAGCGGGACACAGCAGGGGACACAGCGAGGACACAGCGGGACATAGCGGGGGAAACAGCGGGACACAACGGGGACACTGCAGTGGACACAGCGGGACACAGGGGGGACACAGCGGGAAACAGCGGGGGACACAGCGGGGAACACAGCGGGACACAGCTGGACACAGTTGGGGATACAGGTGGGACACAGCGGGACACAGCGGGGACACAGCGGGACACAGCGGGAGACACAGCGGGACACAGAGGGGGACACAGAGGGGTACCCAACGGGACACAGCGGGGAACACAGCAAGGACACAGCAGTGACACAGCGGGACACAACTGGTTACACAGCTGGGGTCACAAAGAGACACATCGGGGGACATAGCGAGGACACAGCGGAACACAGCGTGACACAGCGGAACACAGTGGGACACAGCAGGGACACAGCAGTAGACACAGCGGGACAAGCGGGGGACACAGAGGGACACAGCGGGACACAGCGGGGGACACAGCAGTTCACAGCGGGACACAGCGGGACACAGCGGGACACAGCAGGGGACACAGCGGGACACAGAGGGGGACACAGAGGGGGACACAGCGGGACACATTGGGGAACCCAGAGAGGACACAGTGGGACCCAGCGGGACCCAGCGGGGGACACAGCGGGACACAGCGGGGGACACAGGGAGGACACAGCGGGACAAAGCGTGGGACACAGCAAGGACACAGCGGGACACAGCGGTGACGAAGTGGGGGATACAGTGGGGGACAGAGCGGAACACAGCGGGACACAGCAGGACACAGCGTGACACAGTGGGAGACACAGCGGGACACAGAGGGGGACACAGAGGGGTACACAGCGGGACAAAGCGGGTTATACAGCTGGGGACACAAATGGACACATCGGGGGACATAACGAGGACACAGCGGAACACAGCGTGGGACACAGCGAGGACACAGCGGGACACAGCGGTTCACAGCGGAACACAGCGGGACACAGCAGGGACACAGCAGTAGACACAGCGGGACAAGCGGGGGACACAGCGGGACACAGCGGGACACAGCGGGGAACACAGCAGTTCACAGCGGGACACAGCGGGACACAGCAGGACACAGCAGGTGACACAGCGGGACACAGAGGGGGACATAGAGGGATACACAGCGGGACACAGTGGGACACAGCGGGACACAGCGTCGATACAGCGGGGACACAGAGGGACACAGCGGGTATACGCCTGGGGACACAAAGGGAAACATCGGGGGACACCGCGAGGACACAGCGGAACACAGCGTGGGACACAACGAGGACACAGCGGGACACAGCGGGACACAGCGGGACACAGCAGGGACACAGCAGTAGACACAGCGGGACACATCGGGGGACACAGCGGGACACAGCGGGGACACAGCGGGGGACTGATAGGGGACACAGCGGGACACATCGGGGACAGAGCTGGACACAGCGGGGTACACAGAGGGACAAGGCGAGCACACAGCGGGGAAACAGCGGGACACAGCGGGACACAACGGGGACACAGCGGGACAAAGCGGGACACAGCGGGAGACAGCGGGGTACACACCGGGACACAACGGGGGACACAGCGAGGACACAGCGGGACACAGCGGGGGACAGCGTGGTACACAGCGGGACACAGCGGGGACACAGCAGTGGACACAGCGGGACACAGCGCGACACAGCGGGGGACACAGCGAGGAAACATTGGGACGCAGGTTGGACTCAGCGGGACTCAGCGGGGGACACAGCAGTACACAGCGGGACACAGCGGGGACACAGCAGGGACACAACGGAGGACACAACGGGACACAGCTGGACACAGTGCGGGACAAAGCGGGACACAGCGGGGGACACAGAGGGGTACACAGCAGGACACAGCGGGGAAAACAGCAAGGACACAACGGGACCCAGCGGGACACAGCGTCGATGCAACGGGGACATAGCGGGACACAGCGGGGTACACAGCTGGGGTCACAACAGGACACAGCGGGGGACACTATGAGGACACAGCGGAACACAGCGTGGGACACAGCGAGGACACAGCGGGACACAGCAGGACACAGTGGGACACAGCGGGGACACAGGGAAGACACAGCGGGACACTGTGGGGGACCCAGCGGGACACAGCGGGGGACACAGCGAGGAAAAAGTGGGGGACAAAGCGGGACACCAAGGGACACAGTGTGACACAGCGGGACACAGCCTGGTACACAGCTGGAGACACAATGGGAAACAGCGGGGGACATAGCGGGACACAGTGGGACACAGCGGGGACAAAGAGGGGGACATAGAGGGGGACAGAGCGGGACACAGCAGGACACAGCGGGGAAAACAGCAAGGACACTACGGGACCCAGCGGGACACAGCGTGGATGCAACGGGGACATAGCGGGATACAGCAGAATACACAGCTGGGGTCACAATGGGACACAGCGGGGGACACAATGAGGACACAGCGGAACACAGCGTGGAAACATCGGACACACAGCGGGACACAGCG
>NW_012294445.1:0-2955 GCF_000151885.1 Dipodomys ordii | reverse complement strand
AGCAGAAAGAGAAGCACAACGAGAAGCAGGAGAAGCAGATTGCAGGAGAAGCAGAAGCAGAAGAAACATGAGAAGGAGAAGAAGCAGAAGCAGAAGGAGAAGCAGAAACAGAAGGAAAAGCAGAAATAGAAGCAGGAGCAGCAGAAGAAGCAGCAGCAGGAGAAGCAGAAGCAGAAGAAGCCGAAGAAGCAGAAGCAGAACCTGAAGCATAAGGAGATACAGTAGAAGCAGAAGAAGCAGAATCTGGAGAAGCAGAAGGAGAAGCAGAAGCAGAAAGAGAAGCAAAAGCAGAAGGAGAAGCATAAGGAGAAGCAGAAGAAGCAGAGGCAGTAGCAGAAGATGTAGAAGCAGAAGAAGAAGCAGAAGGAAAAGCAGAAGAACGAGAAGGAGAAGGAGAAGGAGAAACAGAAGGAGAAGCAGAAAGAGAAGCAGAAGAAGGAGCAGGAGAAGGAAGAGCAGCAGGAGAAGCAGAAAGAGAAGCAGAAGGAGAATGCAGAAACAGGAGAAGCAGAAGAAACAGGAGAAGCAGAAGCAGAAGAAACAGGAGTAGGACAAGAAGCAGAAGCAGAAGGAGAAGCAGAAACAGAAGGAGAAGCAGAAAGAGAAGGAGGGAAAGCAGAAGAAGCAGAAGCAGGAGAAGCAGAAGCATAAGAATGCGAAGACGCAGAAGCAGAACCTGAAGCAGAAGGAGAAGCAGGAGAAGCAGAAGAAGCAGAATCTGGAGAAGCAGAATGAGAAGCAGAAGGAGAAGCAGAAGCAGAAAAAGAATCAAAAGCAGAAGGACAAGCAGAAGAAACAGAAGAAGTAGAAGCAGTAACAGGTGTAGCAGAAGCAGAAGGAAAAGCAGAAAAACAGGAAGGAGAAGGAGAAACAGAAGGAGAAGTAGAAGGAGAAGCAGAAAGAGAAGCAGGTAAAGCAGAAGAGGAAGAAGCAGAAGGAGAATCAGAAGGAGCAGCAGAAGAAGGAGAAGGAGAAACAGAAGCAGAAGAAGATGCAGAAGGAGAAGCAGGAGAAGCAGAAGAAGCAGAAGCAGAAGGAGAAGCAGGAGAAGCAGAAGAAGCAGAATCTGGAGAAGCAGAAGGAGAAGCAGAAGCAGAAAGAGAAGCAAAAGCAGAAGGAGAAGCAGAAGAAACAGAAGAAGCAGACGCAGTAGCAGAAGAAGCAGAAGATTCAGAAGCAGAAGGAGAGGCAGAAGGAAAAGCAGAAGAACTAGAAGGAGAAGGAGAAGGAGAAACAGGAGTAGAAGCAGAAAAAGAAGCAGAAGAAGGAGCAGGAGAAGGAAAAGCAGCAGGAGAAACAGAAAGAGCAGCAGAAGGAGAAGCAGGAAATGCAGAAACAGGAGAAGAACAAGCAGCAGAAACAGGAGAAGGACAAGAATCAGAAGCAGAAGGAGAAGCAGAAAGAGAAGGAGGGGAAGCAGAAGAAGCAGAAGCAGGAGAAGCAGAAGCATAAGAATCCGAAGAAGCAGAAGCAGAACCTGAAGCAGAAGGAGAAGCAGGAGAAGCAGAAGAATCAGAATCTGGAGAAGCAGAAGAGAAGCAGAAGGAGAAGCAGAAGCAGAAAGAGAATCAAAAGCAGAAGGAGAAGCAGAAGAAACAGAAGAAGTTGAAGCAGTAGCAGTTGTAGCAGAAGCAGAACGAGAAGCATTAGGAAAAGCAGAAGAACAAGAAGGAGAAAGGACACAGTAGGAGAAGCAGTAGGAGAATAAGAAGGAGAAGCACAAGAAGGAGAAGGAGAAGCAGAAGCAGAAGAAGAAGAAGCAGAAGGAGAATCAGAAGGAGAAACAGAAGAAGGAGAAGGAGAAGCAGAAGAAGATGCAGAAGGAGAAGCAGAAGAAGCAGAAGCAGAAGGAGAAGCAGGAAAAGCAGAAGAAGCAGAAGCAAAAGGAGAAGCAAAAGAAGGAGAAGGAGAAGTAGAGGCAGAAGAAGAAGCATAAGGACAAGCACAAGCAGAAGGAGATGCAGAAGAAGAAGCAGGCGAAGCAGAAGAAGCAGAAGCTGAAGGAGAAGCAGAAGTAGGAGAAGGAGAAGGAGGAGAAGCAGAAGCAGAAGGAGAAGCAGAAGCAGAATGAGAAGCAGAAAGAGAAGCAGGAGGAGGACAAGAAGCAGAAGCAGGAGAAGCCGAAAGAGAAGAAGCAGAAACAGAAGCAGAAGGAGAAGCAGAAGCAGAAGGAGAAGCAGCAGAAGAAGTAGAACCAGAAATCCAGGCACGAGAAACAGAAGAAGCAGAAGAAGAAGGAGAAGCAAAAAGAGAAGCAGAAGGAGAAGTAGAAAAAGCAGCAGAAGAAGCAGAAAAACAAGCAGGAGAAGCAGAAGCAGAAAGAGAAGTAGAAGCAGAAGAAGCAGAAGAAGAAGCAGTAGAAGCATAAGAAGCAGAAGCAGGAGAAGCAGAACCAGAAGAAATAGAAGCATAAGAAGCAGAAGCAGAGGGAGAAACAGAAGAAGGAGAAGGAGCAGCAGAAGGTGAAGCAGAAGGAGATGCAGAAGCAGAAAGAGAAGCAGAAATAGAAGGAGAAGAAGAAGGAGAAGTTGGAGAATCAGAAGAAGCAGAAGCAGAAAGAGAAGCAGAAGAAGGAGAAGGAGAAGCAGAAGGAGAAGGACAAGCAGGAGAAGCAGAAGAAGCAGAAGCGGGAGAAGCAGAAGAAGAAGAAGAAGAAACAGAAGAAGGAGAAGGAGCAGAAGGAGAAGCAGAAGCAGAAGGAGAAGCAGAAAGAGAAGCAGAAGAAGCAGTAGCAGGAGAAGCAGAAGCAGAAGAAACAGAAGAAGCCGAAGAATCAGAAGGAGAACCTGAAGCAGAAGGAGAAGCAGAAGCAGCAGAAGCTGGAAAAGCAGAAGCAGAAGAAACCGAACAAGCAGAAGAAGCAGAAGCAGAACGAGAAGCAGAAGAAGAGGGAGAAAGAGAAGGATTAGGAGTAGGAGGAGCAGAAGCAGAATAAGAAGCAGAAAGAGAAGCAGA
>NW_012294444.1:0-2831 GCF_000151885.1 Dipodomys ordii | reverse complement strand
AGAAGGTGAAGCAGAATGAGAATGACGGGAAGCAGAGGAAGCAGAAGCAGGAGATCCAGAAGCATAAGAATCGGATGAAGCAGAAGCAGAACCTGAATCAGAAGGTGAAGCAGGAGAAGCGGAAAAAGCGGAGTCGGGAGAAGCGGAATGGGAAGAAGAAGAAGAAGAAGGAGAAGAAGAAGAAGAAGAAGAAGAAGAAGAAGAAGAAGAAGAAGAAGAAGAAGAAGAAGAAGAAGAAGAAGAAGAAGAAGAAGAAGAAGAAGAAGAAGAAGAAGAAGGAGAAGGAGAAGGAGAAGGAGAAGCAGTAGAAGCAGAAGAAGCAGAAGCAGGAGAAGCAGAAGCAGAAGAAAAAGAATAAGCATAAGAAGCAAAATCAGAGGGAGAAGCAGAAGAAGGAGAAGCAGAAGCAGAAGAAGCAGCAGAAGGAGAAGCAGAAGCAGAAGAAGATGCAGAAGGAGAAGCAGAAGAAGGAGAAGGAGAAGGCGAAAGAGAAGGATTAGGAGTAGGAGAAGCAAAAGGATAAGCAGAAGCAGAAAGAGACGCAGAAGGAGAAGCAGCACGAGAAGTAGGAGAAGCAGGAGAAGCAGAAGCAAGAGAAGCAGAAGAAACAGAAGACGCAGAAGCAGAATGAGAAGCAGAAGGAGAAATTGAAGCAGAAGCAGTAGCAGAAGGAGAAGCAGAAACAGAAGGAGAAGCAGAAGAAGGAGAAGGAGAAGCAGAAAGAGAAGCACAACGAGAAGCAGGAGAAGCAGAAGCAGGAGAAATAGAAACAGAAGAAACATAGGAAGGAGAAGAAGCAGAAGCAGAAGGAGAAGCAGAAACAGAAGGAAAAGCAGAAAGAGAAGCAGGAGAAGCAGAAGCAGCAGCAGCAGGAGAAGCAGAAGCAGAAGAAGCCGAAGAAGCAGAAGCAGAACCTGAAGCAGAAGGAGAAGCAGGAGAAGCAGAAGCAGCATAATCTGGAGAAGCAGAAGGAGAAGCAGAAGCAGAAAGAGAAGCAAAAGCAGAAGGAGAAGCAGAAGGGGAAGCAGAAGAAACAGAAGAAGCAGAGGCAGTAGCAGAAGAAGCAGAAGATGCAGAAGCAGAAGGAGAAGCAGAAGGAAAAGCAGAAGAACGAGAAAGAGAAGGAGTAGGAGAAACAGAAGGAGAAGCAGAAAGAGAAGCAGAAGAAGGAGCAGGAGAAGGAAAAGCAGCAGGAGAAGCAGAAAGAGCAGCAGAAGGAGAAGCAGGAGATGCAGAAACTTGAGAAGCAGAAGCAGAAGAAACACAAGAAGGACAAGAAGCAGAAGGAGAAGCAGAAACAGAAGGAGAAGCAGGAAGAGAAGGAGGGAAAGCAGAAGAAGCAGAAGCAGGAGAAGCAGAAGCATAAGAATGTGAAGAAGCAGAAGGAGAACCTGAAGCAGAAGGAGAAACAGGAGAAGCAGAAGAAGCAGAATCTGAAGAAGCAGAATAAGAAGCAGAACGAGAAGCAGAAGCAGAAAGAGAATCAAAAGCAGAAGGACAAGCAGAAGAAACAGAAGAAGTAGAAGCAGAAGCAGTTGTAGCAGAAGCAGAAGGAAAAGCAGAAGAACAAGAAGGAGAAGGAGAAACAGAAGGAGAAGCAGAAAGAGACGCAGGTAAAGCAGAAGAAGAAGAAGCAAAAGGAGAATCAGAAGGATAAGCAGAAGAAGATGCAGAATGAGAAGCAGGAGAAGCAGAAGAAGCAGAAGCAGGAGGAGAAGCAGGAAAAGCAGAAGAAGTAGAAGCAAAAGGAGAAGCAAAAGAAGGAGAAGGAGAAGCAGAAGCAGAAGCTTAAGGACAAGCACAACAGAAGGAGATGCAGAAGGAGAAGCAGGAGAAGCAGAAGAATCAGAAGCTGAAGGAGAAGCAGAAGTAGGAGAAGGAGAAGGAGGAAAAGCATATGGAGAAGCAGAAGCAGAATGAGAAGCAGAAAGAGAAGCAGGAGAAGCACAAGAAGCAGAAGCAGGAGAAGCCGAAAGAGAAGAAGCAGAAGAAGCAGAAACATTAGCAGAAGGAGAAGCAGAAGCAGAAGGAGAAGCAGCAGAAGAAGTAGAACCAGAAATTCAGGCAGGAGAAACAGAAGAAGCAGGAGCAGAAGCAGAAGGAGAAGCACAAAGAGAAGCACAAGGAGTAGTAAAAGAAGCAGCAGAAGGAGAAGCAGCAGAAGAAGCAGAAAAACAAGCAGGAGAAGCAGAAGCAGAAAGAGAATTAGAAGCTGAAGAAGCAGAACCAGAAGAAGAAGCAGTAGAAGCATAAGAAGCAGAAGCAGGAGAAGCAGAAGCAGAAGAAAAAGAAGAAGCATAAGAAGCAGAAGTAGAAGCAGAGGGAGAAACAGAAGAAGGAGAAGGAGCAGCAGAAGGTGAAGCAGAAGGAGATGCAGAAGCAGAAAGAGAAGCAGAAACAGAAGGAGAAGTTGGAGAATCACAAGAAGCAGAAGCAGAAAGAGAAGCAAAAGAGGGAGAAGGTGAAGCAGAAGCAGAAGGACAATCAGGAGAAGCAGAAGCGGGAGAAGCAGAAGAAGAAGAAGAAGAAGAAGAAACAGAAGAAGGAGAAGGAGCAGAAGGAGAAGCAGAAGCAGAAGGAGAAGCAGAAATAGAAACAGAAGCAGAAGAAGCAGTTGCAGGAGAAGCAGAAGCAGAAGAAACAGAAGAAGCTGAAGAAGCAGAAGGAGAACCTGAAGCAGAAGGAGAAGCAGAAGCATCAGAGGCTGGAAAAGCAGAAACAGAAGATACCGATCAAGCAGAAGAAGCAGAAGCAGAACGAGAAGCAGAAGAATAAGAAGGAGAAAGAGAAGGATTAGGAGTAGGAGGAGCAGAAGCAGAATTAGAAGCAGA
>NW_012294443.1:0-3409 GCF_000151885.1 Dipodomys ordii | reverse complement strand
CAGCGGGGGACACAGTGGGACACAACGTGGACACAGCAGGACACAGCGGGACACAGCAGGGGACACAGCGGTACACAGCTTGGGACACAGCGAGGACAAAGCGGGACACAGCGGGACACAGCGGGGACACAGCAGGGACACAGCAGGGACACAGCGGGGGACACAGCGGGGGACACAGCGGGACACAACGGGGAACACATCGAGGACACAGCGGGACCCAGCAGGACACAGCGTCGATACAGAGGGGACACAGCGGGACACAGCGGGGTACACAGCTGAGGACACAACGGGACACATCGGTGGACACAGCGAGGACACAGCGGGACACAGCGGGGACACTGCGGGAACATAGCGGGACACAGCGGGTACAGAGCGGGACACAGCGGGGTCACAGAGTGGTACACAGCGGGACACATCGGGAAACACAGCGAGGTCACAGCGGGGGACAAAGCGGGACAACACGGAACACAGTGTGACACAGCGGGACACAGCGGGACACAGCGGGGGACACAGCGGGGAACAGCAGAGGACAGAGAGGGGACACAGCGGGACACAGCGGATACACAGCTGGACACAGTGGTGTACACAGAGGGACACAGCGGGCACTCAGCGGGGACACAGCGGGCACAACGGGACACAGCGGGGACAGAGCGGGACACAGCCGGACACAGCGCGACACAGCAAGGGACACAGCGGGACACAGTTGGGGACCCAGTGAGGACACAGCGGGACACAGCAGGGTACACAGCGAGGACACAGCGGGGGACATAGCGGGGGACACAGCGGGACACAGCGGGAAACACAGCGAGGACAGAGCGGGACACAGCGTCGATACAGCGGGGACACAGCGTTACACAGCGTGGTACACAGCTTTGGACACAACGGGACACAGTGGGGGCACAGCCGGACACAGCGGGACACAGTGGGACACAGCAGGGACAAAGCGTGAGACACAGCGGGGGACAGAGAGGGAGAAAGCAGGGGACACAGCGAGGACACAGCGGGACACAGCGGTGACACAACGGGGACTCTGCGGGGGACACAGCGGGACACAGCGGGGGACACAGTGGGACACAGCGGGGGACACTGCGGGACACAGTGTGGGAAAGAGCGTGGAACACAGGGAGACACAGCGGGTACAAAGCTGGACACAGCGGGGTACACAGAGGGACACAGCAGGGACACAGCGGGGAAACAGCGAGGACACAGCGGCACACAGTGGGGGACACAGCAAGGACAGAGCGGGACACAGCGGGGGGACAAAGCGGGACATAGCGGGGGACACAGCGGGGACACAGCGGGACACAGCGTGGGACACAGGAAGGACACAGAGGTACACAGCGGGGGACAGAGCGAGGACACATTGGGACACAGCGGGACTCAGCGGGGGACACAGCAGTACACAGCGGGACACAGCGGGACACATAGGGGAAAGAGCATGGACACAGCGGGGGACACAGCGAGACACAGCGGGGGACACAGAGGGGTACACAGCGGGACACAGAGGGGAAAGAAGCGAGGCCAAGGTGGAACACAGCTTGGGACACAGCGAGGACACAGCGGGACACAGCGGGACACAGTGGGGACAAAGCAGTAGACACAGCGGGACACAATGGCGGACACAGCGGGACACAGCGGGGGACACAGGGAGGACACAGCGGGACCCAGCCTCGATACAGCGGGGACACAGCGGGACACAGCGAGGTACACAGCTGGGGACACAGCAGGACACAGCGGGGGACACAGCGAGGACACAGCGGGACACAGCGGGACACAGCGGGACACTGCGGGAACATAGCGAGACACAGCGGGGTACAGAGCGGTACACAGCGGAACACAGCTGGGGACATAGCAGGGACACAGCGGGACACAGCGGGGGACACAGCGAGGACGCAGCGGGACACAGCGGAACTCAGCGGGGGACAAAGCGGAAGACAGCTGGGGACACAGCGAGCACACAGCAGGACACAGCGGCCACACAGAGGGGACTCAGTGGGGGACACAGCGGGGGACAAAGAGGGACACCACGGGACACAGTGAGACACAGCGGGACACAGCGGGACACTGTGGGGACACAGTAGGACAAAGCGGGGGACACAGCGGGACACAACGGAACAAAGCAGGGGACAGAGCGGAGACAGAGTAGGGCCACAGCGGGACACAGCGGGACACCTCGGTGACACAGCTGGACACAGCGGAGTACACAGCGGGACACAGCGGGCACACAGCGGGGACACAGCGGGACACAGCGGGACACAGCGGGGGACAGTGCGAGGACACAGCGGGGGACACAGCAGGGGACACAGCGGGACACAGCGGGGAACACAGCGAGGACACAGTGGGACACAGCGGGACACAGCGTCGATACAGAGGGGACTCAGCGGAGGACACAGCGGGGGAAACAGCGGGGGACAAAGTGGGACACCACGGGACACAGTGTGACACAGCGGGACACAGCGGGGACACTGCGGGGACAAAGCAGGACAAAGCTGGGACATAGCGGGACACAGCGGCACACAGCGGGGGACACAGCCGGACACAGTGGGGGGAACAGTGGGGGACACAGTGGGACACGGTGGGATACAGCGGGGGACACATGGGGAACACAGCGGGACACAGCGGGGACACAGCGGGACTCAGCGGGGAACACAGCAGTATACAGCAGGACACAGCGGGGACACAGCAGGGACACAGCGGGGGACACAGCGGGACACAGCGGGACACAGCGGGGGACAAAGGGAGGACACAGCGGGACACAGCGGGGGACAGAGCGAGGACACATTGGGACACAGCGGGATTCAGCGGGGGACACAGCAGTACACAGCGGGACAAAGCGGGACACAGCGGGGACACAGCGGGGACACAGCAGAGACAAAGCGGGGGACACAGCGGGACACAGCGGGGACACAGGGATGACAGAGCAGGACCCAGCGGGACCCAGCGTGGATACAGCAGGAACCCAGGTGAACACAGCAGGACACAGCGGGGACACAGCAGTAGACACAGCGGGACACAGTGCCGGACACAGCGGGACACAGCGGGGGACAAAGGGAGGACACAGCGGGACCCATCGGGACCCAGCGTCTATACAGCAGGGACACGGCGGGACACAGTGGGGTACACAGCTGGGGACACAGCGAGGACACAGCGGGACACAGCGGGGACACAGCGGGACACAGCGTGACACAGCGAGGACACAGCAGGACACAGCGGGACACAGTGGCGACATAGCAGGGATACAGCGGGGACACAGTGGGGGCACATCGGGATTCTTCGGGACACAGTGGGACACATCGTGGACTTAGCGTGAGACACAGCGTGGGACATAAAGGGAGACATCTGGGGACTCAGCGAGGTAACAGCGGGACTCTGCGGTGACACAGCGGGGACTCATCGGGGTACACAGTGG
>NW_012294442.1:0-2377 GCF_000151885.1 Dipodomys ordii | reverse complement strand
GCGGGACCCAGCGGGACACAGCGTCGATACTGCGGGGACACAGCATTTCACAGCGTGGTACACAGCTGTGGACACAACGGGACACAGTGGGGGCACAGCGGGACACAGCGGAACACAATGGGACACAGCGGGGACAAAGCGTGAGACACAGTGGGGGACAGAGCGGGAGAAAGCGGGGGACACAGCGAGGACACAGCCGGACACAGCGGGACACAGCAGGGACAGAGCAGGACACAGCGGGACACAGCGGGGGACACAGCGAGACACAGCGGAGGACCCAGCAAGGACACAGCGGGACACAGTGGGGGACACAGCGAGGACACAGCGGGGGACACAGCGGGGGACATTGCGGGACACAGCGGGGAACACAGCGAGGACCCAGCGGGACCCAGCGGGACACAGCGTCGATACAGCTGGGATACAGCGTTACACAGCGTGGTTCACATCTGTGGACACAGCGGGACACAGTGGGGGCAGAGCGGGACACAGTTGGACACAGCGAGGACAAATCGTGAGACGTAGCGGGAGACAGAGGGGGACACAGCGAGGACACAGCAGGACAGAGCGGGACACAGCACGGACAGAGCGGGACACAGCGGGACACAGCGGGGGACACAGTGGGACACAGCGGGGGACCCAGCGAGGACACAGCGGGACACAGCGGGGAACACAGCGAGGACACAGCGGGGGACACAGCGGGGGACACTGAGGGACACAGCGGGACACAGCGTCGATACAGCGGGGATACAGCGTTACACAGCGTGGTACACAGCTGTGGACACAACGGGACACAGTGGGGGCACAGCGGGACACAGCGTCACACAGTGGGACACATCGGGGACAAAGCATGAGACACAGCGGGGAACAGAGCGGGACACAGCGGGGGACACAGCGAGGACACAGCGGGACACAGCGGGGGAAACAGCGGGACACAGTGGTGGACACAGGAGGAGAGAGCGGGGGACACAGCGGGACACAGCGGTGGAAACAGCGGGACACAGCGGTGGACCCAGCGAGGACCCAGCGGGACCCAGCGGGACACAGTGTCGATACAGCTGGGATACAGCATTACACAGCGTGGTAAACATCTGTGGACACAACGGGACAAAGTGGGGGCACAGCGAGGACAAATCGTGAGACGAAGCGGGAGACAGAGCGGGAGACAGCGGGGGACACAGCAAGGACACAGCAGGACACAGCGGGACACAGCAGGGAACACGGCGAGGACACAGCGGGACCCAGCGGGACCCAGCGTCGATACAGCGGGGATACAGCGTTACACAGTGTGGTACAAATCTGTGGACACAAGGGGGACACAGTCGGGGCACAGCGGGACACAGCGGGACACAGTGGGACACAGCGAGGACAAATCGTGAGACGAAGCGGGGGACAGAGCGGGAGACAGCGGGGGACACAGCAAGGACACAGCAGGACACAGCGGGACACAGCAAGGACACAGCAGGACACAGCGGGACACAGCAGGGACAGAGCGGGACACAGCGGGACACAGCTGGGGACACAACGGGACACAGTGGGGGACATAGCGGGACACAACGGGACGCAGCGGGACACAGCGGGGCACAGCAATGACAAAGCGGGAGACACAGCAGGGAACAGAGGAGGACAAAGCGGGGGACACAGTGAGGACACATCGGGACACAGCGGGGACACAGCGGGGACTCAGCGGGGGACACAGCGGGGGACAAACGGGACACCACGGAACACAGCGGGATACAGCGGGACACAACGGGGACAAAGCGGGACTCAGCGGGGAACACAGCAGTGGACAAAGCGGGACACCACGGGACAGAGTGTGACACATCGCGCCACAGCGGCGATACTGCGGGGACACAGCGGGACAAAGTGGGGGTCACAGCGGGACATAGCGGGGGACACAGCAGGGGATAGCGGGGGACAGAGAGTGGACCGAATGGAACACAGCGGTGACACAGCTGGACACAGCGGGATACAAAGCGGGACACAGCGGGCACACAGCGCGGACACAGCAGGGACACAGCAGGGGACACAGTGGGACACAGCAGGGACACAGCAGGGGACACAGAGGGACACAGCGCGACAAAGCGGGACACAGCGGGGCACAGCAGGGACACAGCGAGGGACACAGCAGGGGAAAGAGTGGGACACACCAGGGGACATAGCAGGACACAGCAGGGGACACAGGGAGGACACAGCGGGACACAGTGGGGGACACAGCGGAACACAGCGAGGGACACAGCGGGGGACACAGTGGGACACAGCGGGATACACTGAGAGGACACAGCGGGACCCAGCGGGACACAGCGTCGATACAGCGGGGACACAGCGGGACACAGCGGGGTACACAGCTGGGGACACAAGGGGACACAGTGGGGGATGA
>NW_012294441.1:0-5786 GCF_000151885.1 Dipodomys ordii | reverse complement strand
CAGAAGAAGGAGAAGTAGCAGAAGGAGAAGCAGAAGGAGAAGCAGAAAGAGAAGCAGAAACAGAAGGAGAAGCAGAAAGAGAAGGAGGGGAAGCAGAAGAAGCAGAAGCATAAGAATCCGAAGAACAGAAGCAGAACCTGAAGCAGGAGAAGTAGAAGAAGCAGAATCTGGAGAAGCAGAATGAGAAGCAGAAGGAGAAGCAGAAGCAGAAAGAGAATCAAAAGCAGAAGTAGAAGCAGAAGAAGCAGAAGTAGTAGTCGTTGTAGCAGAAGCAGAAGGAGAAGCAGTAGGAAAAGCAGAAGAACGAGAAGGAGAAGGAGAAGCAGAAGGAGAATCAGAAGTAGAAGCAGAAGAAGGAGAAGGAGAAGCAGAAGCAGAAGAAGCAGCAGAAGGAGAAGCAGAAGCAGAATAAGATGCAGAAGGAGAAGCAGGAGAAGCAGAAGAAGCAGAAGCAGAAGAAGAAGAAGAAGAAGAAGAAGAAGAAGAAGAAGAAGAAGAAGAAGAAGAAGAAGAAGAAGAAGAAGAAGAAGAAGAAGAAGAAGAAGAAGAAGAAGAAGAAGAAGAAGGAGACGGAGAAGGAGAAGGAAGGGCAGCAGAAGCAATAGTAGAAGCAGAAGGAGAAGCAGAAGAATGAGGAGAAGAAAGAGAAGCAGGAAAAGCACAAATGCAGAAGCAGGAGAAGCAGCAGCAGGAGAAGCCGAAGCAGAAAAGATGCAGAACGAGAAGCAGGAGAAGCAGCAGAAGCAGAAGCAGAAGGAGAAGCAGAAGTAGGAGAAGGAGAAGGAGAAGGAAGGGCAGCAGAAGCAATAGGAGAAGCAGAAGGAGAAGCAGAAGCAGAATGAGAAGCAGAAAGAGAAGCAGTAGAAGCAGAAGAAGCAGGAAAGGAAGAAGCAGAGAAAGAGAAGAAGAAGAAGAAGAAGAAGAAGAAGAGAGAGAGAGAGAGAGAGACGAAGAAGAAGAAGAAGAAGAAGAAGAAGAAGAAGAAGAAGAAGAAGAAGAAGCATAAGGAGAAGCAGTAGAAGCAGAAGCAGGAGTAGCAGAAGCAGAAGAAAAAGAATAAGCAAAAGAAGCAGAAGCAGAAGCAGTGGGAGAAGCATAAGAAGGAGAAGGAGAAGGAGCAGCAGAAGGAGAAGGAGAAGCAGAAAGAGAAGCAGAAACAGAAGGAGAACAAGAAGGAGAAGCAGGATCAGAAGAAACAGAAGAAGAAGAAGCAGAAGAAACAGAAGCAAAAGAAACAGAAGAAGGAGAAGAGCAGAAGCAGAAGCAGAAGCAGAAGGAGAAGCAGAAAGAGAAGCAGGAGAAGCAGAAGAAGCAGGAGAAGCAGAAGCAGAAGAAACAGGAGAAGCCGAAGAAGCAGAAGCAGAATCTGAAGCAGAAGGAGAAACAGAAGAAGCACAATCTGAAGCAGAAGCAGAAGAAACAGAAATAGTAGAATAAGCAGAAGAAGAAGCACCAAGACAAGTAGAAGAACAAGAAGGAGAAGGCGAAAGAGAAGGATTAGGAGTAGGAGAAGCAAAAGGATAAGCAGAAGCAGAAAGAGACGCAGAAGGAGAAGCAGCACGAGAAGTAGGAGAAGCAGGAGAAGCAGAAGCAAGAGAAGCAGAAGAAACAGAAGACGCAGAAGCAGAATGAGAAGCAGAAGGAGAAATTGAAGCAGAAGGAGAAGGAGAAGCAAAAGGAGAAGCAGAAGAAGGAGAAGGAGAAGGAGAAGCAGAAAGAGAAGCAGAAAGAGAAACACAACGAGAAGCAGGAGAAGCAGAAGCAGGAGAAGCAGAATCAGAAGAAACATAAGAAGGAGAAGAAGCAGAAGCAGAAGGAGAAGCAGAAACAGAAGGAAAAGCAGAAATAGAAGCAGGAGCAGCAGAAGAAGCAGCAGCAGGAAAAGCAGAAGCAGAAGAACCCGAAGAAACAGAAGCAGAACCTGAAGCATAAGGAGATACAGGAGAAGCAGAAGAAGCAGAATCTGGAGAAGCAGAAGGAGAAGCAGAAGCAGAAAGAGACGCAAAAACAGAAGGAGAAGCATAAGGAGAAGCAGAAGAAACAGAAGAAGCAGAGGAAATAGCAGAAGATGTAGAAGCAGAAGGAAAAGCAGAAGAACGAGAAGGAGAAGGAGAAACAGAAGGAGAAGCAGAAAGAGAAGCAGAAGAAGGAGCAGGAGAAGGAAAAGCAGCAGGAGAAGCAGAAAGAGCAGCAGAAGGAGAAGCAGGAGATGCAGAAACAGGAGAAGCAGAAGCAGAAGAAACAGGAGAAGGACAAGAAGCAGAAGCAGAAGGAGAAGCAGAAAGAGAAGGAGGGGAAGCAGAAGAGGCAGAAGCAGGAGAAGCAGAAGCATAAGAATCCGAAGAAGCAGAAGCAGAACCTGAAGCAGAAGGAGAAGCAGGAGAAGCAGAAGAATCAGAATCTGGAGAAGTAGAATGAGAAGCAGAAGGAGAAGCAGAAGCAGAAAGAGAATCAAAAGCAGAAGGAGAAGCAGAAGAAACAGAAGAAGTAGAAGCAGTAGCAGTTGTAGCAGAAGCAGAAGGAAAAGCAGAAGAACAAGAAGGAGAAGGAGAAACAGAAGGAGAAGCAGAAGGAGAAGCAGAAAGAGAAGCAGGTAAAGCAGAAGAAGAAGAATCAGAAGGAGAAGCAGAAGAAGGAGAAGGAGAAGCAGAAGCAGAAGAAGATGCAGAAGGAGAAGCAGAAGAAGCAGAAGCAGAAGGAGAAGCAGGAAAAGCAGAAGAAGCAGAAGCAAAAGGAGAAGCAAAAGAAGGAGAAGGAGAAGCAGAGGCAGAAGAAGAAGCATAAGGACAAGGACAAGCAGAAGGAGATGCAGAAGGAGAAGCAGGAGAAGCAGAAGAAGCAGAAGCTGAAGGAGAAACAGAAGTAGAAGAAGGAGAAGGAGGAGAAGCAGAAGCAGAAGGAGAAGCAGAAGCAGAATGAGAATCAGAAAGAGAAGCAGGAGGAGGACAAGAAGCAGAAGCAGGAGAAGCCGAAAGAGAAGAAGCAGAAACAGAAGCAGAAGGAGAAGCAGAAGCAGAAGGAGAAGCAGCAGAAGAAGTAGAACCAGAAATTCAGGCAACAGAAACAGAAGAAGCAGAAGCAGAAGGAGAAGCCAAAAGAGAAGCAGAAGGGGAAGTAGAAAAAACAGCAGAAGAAGCAGAAAAAGAAGCAGGAGAAGCAGAAGCAGGAAGAGAAGGAGAAGCAGAAGAAGCAGCAGCAGAAGAAGAAGCAGTAGAAGCATAAGAAGCAGAAGCAGGAGAAGCAGAACCAGAAGAAAAATAAGAAGCATAAGAAGCAGAAGCAGAGGGAGAAACAGAAGAAGGAGAAGGAGCAGCAGAAGGAGAAGGACAAGCAGGAGAAGCAGAAGAAGCAGAGCGGGAGAAGCAGAAGCGGAAATAGAAGGAGAAGAAGAAGGAGAAGTTGGAGAATCAGAAGAAGCCGAAGCAGAAAGAGAAGCAGAAGAAGCAGTAGCAGGAGAAGCAGAAGCAGAAGAAACAGAAGAAGCCGAAGAATCAGAAGGAGAACGTGAAGCAGAAGGAGAAGCAGAAGCAGCAGAAGCTGGAAAAGCAGAAGCAGAAGAAACCGAACAAGCAGAAGAAGCAGAAGCAGAACGAGAAGCAGAAGAAGAGGGAGAAAGAGAAGGATTAGGAGTAGGAGGAGCAGAAGCAGAATAAGAAGCAGAAAGTGAAACAGAAGGAGAAGCAGAAGGAGAAACAGAATCAGAAGCAGGAGAAGCAGAAGCAGAAAGAGAAGCACAAGAAGGAGGAATTGAAGGAGAAGGAGAATGAGACGGAGAAGCAGAAGCAGAAGAAGGAGAAGCAGAAGAAGAAGAAGCAGGAGAAGCAGAAACAGAAGAAACAGAAAAAGCAGAAGAAGCAGAAGAAGCAGCAGCAGGAGAAGAAGAAGAAAAGAAGGAGAAGGAGAAAGAGAAGGATTAGGAGTAGGAGAAACAGAAGGATAAGCAGAAGCAGAAAGAGAAGCAGAAGGAGAAGCAGGAGAAGCAGAAGAAGCAGAAGCAGGAGAAGCAGAAGCAGAATGAAAAGCAGAAGAAGGAGAAATTGAAACAGAAGAAGATGCAGAAGGAGAAGCAGAAGCAGAAGTAGAAGCAGAAGAAGGAGAAGCAGAAGGAGAAGCATAAGGAGAAACAGAAGGAGAAGCAGAAGCAGGAGAAGCAGAATCAAAAGAAATAGAAGAAGGATAAGAAGCAGAAGCAGAAAGAGAAGCAGAAACAGAAGGAGAAGCAGAAATAGAAGCAGAAGAAGCAGAAGCAGAATCTGAAGCAGAAGGAGAAGCAGGAGAAGCAGAAGAAGCAGAATCTGGAGAAGAAGGAGAACCAGAAGGAGAAGCAGAAGCAGAAAGAGAAGCAAAAGCAGAAGGAGAAGCAGAAAGAGAAGCAGAAGAAACAGAAGAAGCAGAAGCAGTAGCAGAAGAAGCTGAAGACGCAGAAGCAGATAGAGAAGCAGAAGGAATAGCAGAATAACGACAAGGAGAAACAGAAGGAGAAGAAGAATGAGAAGCAGAAGGAGAAGCAGGAAAAACAGAAGAAGCAGAAACAGACGGAGAAGCAGAAGAAGGAGAAGCAGAAGCAGAAGAAGAAGCAGAAGGAAAAGCACAAGCAGAAGGAGATGCAGAAGGAGTAGCAGGAGAAGCAGTAGAAGCAGAAGCAGAAGGAGAAGCAGAAGGAGAAGAAGCAGAATCAGAAGAAGCAGAAGGAGAAGTAGAAAGAGAAGCCGACGAAGAGAAGCAGAACGAGAAGCAGGAGAAGCAGAATAAGCAGAGCGGGAGAAGCAGAAGAAGAAGAAACAGAAGAAATAGAAGGAGCAGAAGCAGAAGGAGGAGCAGAAGCAGAAGGAGAAGCAGAAAGAGAAGCAGGAAAAGCAGAAGAAGCAGAAGCAGGAGAAGCAGAAGCAGAAGAAACAGGAGAAGGACAAGAAGCAGAAGCAGAAGGAGAAGCAGAAACAGCAGGAGAAGCAGAAAGAGAAAGAGGGGAAGCAGAAGAAGCAGAAGCAGGAGAACCAGAAGCATAAGAATCCGAAGAAGCAGAAGCAGAACCGGAAGCAGAAGGAGAAGCAGGAGAAGCAGAAGAAGCAGAATCTGGAGAAGCAGAATGAGAAGCTGAAGGAGAAGCAGAAGCAGAAAGAGAATCAAAAGGAGAAGGAGAAGCGGAAGAAACAGAAGAAGCAGAAGCAGTAGCAGTTGCAGTAGAAGCAGAAGAAGAAACAAAAGTGAAAGCAGAAGAACGAGAAGGAGAAACAGAAGGAGAAGTAGAAGGAGAAGCAGAAGAAGCAGAAGGAGAAGCAGAAGGAGAAACAGAAGCAGAAGAAGCAGCAGAAGGAGAAGCAGAAGCAGAAGAAGATGCAGAAGGAGAAGCAGGAGAAGCAGAAGAAGCAGAAGCAGAAGTAGGAGAAGTAGGAGAAGGAGAAGGAAGAGCCGCAGAAGCAATAGGAGAAGCAGAAGAAGAAGCAGAAGCAGAATGAGAAGCAGAAAGAGAAGCAGTAGAAGAAGAAGAAGCAGGAAAAGCAGAAGCAGCGGAAAGAGAAGAAGAAGAAGAAGAAGAAGAAGAAGAAGAAGAAGAAGAAGAAGAAGATGAAGAAGAAGACGATGAAGAAGATTAGACGATGAAGAGGAATGATGACGATGATGAAGATGATAAGGAGGAGGAGGAGGAGGAGGAGGAGAAGGAGAATGATAATCAGTATATGCCGAAGAATCTGAACTGGGAGAAGCAGAAGAAAAAGGATTAGCTTAAGATGCCGAATCCGAGGGGAGAAGTATAAGAAGGAGAAGCAGAAGCTTAATAATCTGCC
>NW_012294440.1:0-2614 GCF_000151885.1 Dipodomys ordii | reverse complement strand
AAAGAGAAGCAGAAAGAGAAGCAGAACGAGAAGCAGGAGAAGCAGAAGCAGGAGAAGCAGAAGCAGAAGAAACAGAAGAAGGAGAAGAAGCAGAAGCAGAAGGAGAATCAGAAACAGAAGGAAAAGCAGAAAGAGAAGCAGGAGAAGCAGAAGAAGCAGCAGCAGGAGAAGCAGAAGCATAAGAATCCGAAGAAGCAGAAGCATAACCTGAAGCAGAAGAAGAAGCAGGAGAAGCAGAATCTGGAGAAGAAGAAGGAGAACCAGAAGGAGAACAGAAGCAGAAAGAGAAGCAAAAACAGAAGGAGAAGCAGAAGAAACAGAAGAAGCAGAGGCAGTAGCAGAAGAAGCAGAAGATGCATTAGCAGAAGGAGAAGCAGAAGGAAAAGAAGAAGAACGAGAAGGAGAAGGAGAAACAGAAGGAGAAGCAGAAAGAGAAGCAGAAGAAGGAGCAGGAGACGGAAAAGCAGCAGGAAAAGCAGAAAGAGCAGCAGAAGGAGAAGCAGGAGATGCAGAAACAGGAGAAGCAGAAGAAGAAGAATCAGGAAAAGGACAAGAAGAAGAAGCAGAAGGAGAAGCAGAAACAGAAGGAGAAGCAGAAACAGAAGGAGGGGAAGCAGAAGAAGCAGAAGCAAAAGAAGCAGAAGCATAAGAATCCGAAGAAGCAGAAGCAGAACCTGAAGCAGAAGAAGAAGCAGGAGAAACAGAAGAAGCAGAATCTGGAGAAGCAGAACGAGAAGCTGAAGGAGAAGCAGAAGCAGAAAGAGAATCAAAAGCAGAAGGAGAAGCAGAAGAAACAGAAGAAGTAGAAACAGTAGCAGTTGTAGCAGAAACAGAAGGAGAAGCCAAAGGAAAAGCAGAAGAACAAGAAGGAGAAGGAGAAACAGAAGGAGAAGCAGAATGAGAAGCAGGTAAAGCAGAAGAAGAAGAAGCAGAAGGAGAATCAGAAGGAGAAGCAGAAGAAGGAGAAGGAGAAGCAGAAGCAGAAGAAGATGCAGATGGAGAAGCAGGAGAAGCAGAAGAAGCAGAAGCAGAAGGAGAAGCAGGAAAGCAGAAGAAGCAGAAGCAAAAGGAGAAGCAAAAGAAGGAGAAGGAGAAGCTGAAGCAGAAGAAGAAGCATAAGGACAAGCACAAGCAGAAGGAGATGCAGAAGGAGAAGCAGGAGAAGCAGACGAAGCAGAAGCTGAAGGAGAAGCAGAAGTAAGAGAAGGAGAAGGAGGAGAAGCAGAAGCAGAAGGAGAAGCCGAAGCGGAATGAGAAGCAAAAAGAGAAGCAGGAGAAGCACAAGAAGCAGAAGCAGGAGAAGCCGAAAGAGAAGAAGCAGAAACAGAAGCAGAAGTAGAAGCAGAAGCAGAAGGAGAAGCAGCAGAAGAAGTAGAACCAGAAATTCAGGCAGGAGAAACAGAAGAAGCAGAAGCAGAAAGAGAAGCAAAAAGAGAAGCAATAGGAGAAGTAGAAGAAGCAGCAGAAGGAGAAGCAGCAGCAGAAGCAGAAAAACAAGCAGGAGAAGCAGAAGCAGAAAGAGAAGTAGAAGCAGAAGAAGCAGAAGCAGAAGAAGAAGCAGTAGAAACATAAGAAGCAGAAGCAGGACAAGCAGAAGCAGAAGAACAAGAAGAAGCATAAGAAGCAGAAGCAGAGGGAGAAACAGAAGAAGGAGAAGGAGCAGCAGAAGATGAAGCAGAAGGAGATGGAGGAGCAGAAAGAGAAGTAGAAACAGACAGAGAAGAAGAAGGATTAGTTGGAGAATCAGAAGAAGCAGAAGCAGAAAGAGAAGCAGAAGAAGGAGAAGGAGAAGCAGAAGCAGAGGAAAGGAAGGAGAAGCAGAAGAAGCAGAAGCGGGAGAAGCAGAAGAAGAAACAGAAGAAGGAGAAGGAGCAGAAGGAGAAGCAAAAGCAGAAGGAGAAGCAGAAAGAGAAGGAGAAGAAGCAGTAGAAGGAGAAGCAGAAGCAGAAGAAACAGAAGAAGCTGAAGAAGCAGAAGCAGGACCTGAAGCAGAAGATACAGAACAAGCAGAAGAAGCAGTAGCAGAAGCAGAACGAGAAGCAGAAGAAGAAGAATGAGAAGGAGAAAGAGAAGTATTAGGAGTAGGAAGAGCAGAAGGAGAATCAGAAGCAGAACGAGAAGCAGAAGGAGCAGCAGATGGAGAAGCAGAAGGAGAAGCAGAAGGAGAAGCAGAAGAAGGAGAAGCAGAAGCAGAAGAAGCAGCAGAAGGAGAAGCAGAAGCAGAAGAAGATGCAGAAGGAGAAGCAGGAGAAGCAGAAGAAGCCAAAGCAGAAGGAGAAGCAGAAGTAGGAGAAGGAGAAGGAGAAGGAAGGGCAGCAGAAGCAATAGGAGAAGCAGAAGAAGAAGCAGAAGCAGAATGAGAAGCAGAAAGAGAAGCAGTAGAAGCAGAAGAAGCAGGAAAGGAAGAAGCAGAAGAAGAGAAGAAGATGAAGAAGAAGAAGAAGAAGAAGAAGAAGAGAGAGAAGAGAGAGAGAGAGAGAGAGAGAGAGAAGAGAAGGAGAAGAGAGAAAGAGAAGAGAAGCAGTAGAAGCAGAAGAGCAGAGAGCAGAGCAGAGAAAAGATAAGCAGAAGAAGCAGAAGCAGAAGCAGTGGGGAGAAGCATAAGAAGGAGAAG
>NW_012294439.1:0-2071 GCF_000151885.1 Dipodomys ordii | reverse complement strand
AACAGAAGAAGGAGAAGAGCAGAAGCAGAAGCAGTAGGAGAAGCAGAAGCAGAAGGAGAAGCAGAAGAAGCAGAAGCTGAAGCAGAAGAAGAAGAAACAGAAAAAGCAGAAGAAGCAGAAGAAGAAGCAGCAGGAGAAGCAGAAGAAAAAAAGAAGGAGAAAGAGAAGGATTAGGCGTAGGAGAAACAGAAGGATAAGCAGAAGCAGAAAGAGAAGGAGAAGGAGAAGCAGGAGAAGCAGAAGGAGCAGAAGCAGGAGAAGCAGAAGCATAATGAAAGGCAGAAGAAGGAGAAATTGAAAGAGAAGAAGATGCAGAAGGAGAAACAGAAGCAGAAGCAGTAGTAGAAGCAGAAGAAGGAGAAGCAGAAGGAGAAGCATAAAGAGAAACAGAAGGAGAAGCAAGAGAAGCAGAAGCAGGAGAAGCAGAATCAGAAGAAATAGAAGAAGGAGAAGAAGCAGAAGCAGAAAGAGAAGCAGAAACAGAAGGAGAAGCAGAAATAGAAGCAGAAGAAGCCGAAGAAGCAAAAGGAGAACCTGAAGCAGAAGGAGAAGCTGGAAAAGCAGAAGAAGAAGAATCTGGAGAAGAAGAAAGAGATCCAGAAGGAGAAGCAGAAGCAGAAAGAGAAGCAAAAGCAGAAGGAGAAGCAGAAGAAACAGAAGAAGCAGAAGCAGTAGCAGAAGAAGCTGAAGATGCAGAAGCAGAAAGAGAAGCAGAAGGAATAGCAGAAGAACGAGAAGGAGAAGGATAAACAGAAGGAGAAGCAGAAGGAGTAGCAGAAAGAGAATCAGGAAAAGCAGAAGAAGCAGAAGCAGACAGAGATGCAGAAGAAGGGGAAGGAGAAGCAGAAGCAGCAGAAGAAGCACAAGGAAAATCACAAGCAGAAGGAGATGCAGAAGGAGAAGCAGGAGAAGCAGAAGAAGCAGAAGCAGAAGGGGAAGTACTAAAGACAAGAAGCAGAAGCAGATGTAGAAAGAGAAGCCGACGAAGAGAAGCAGAACGAGAAGCAGGAGAAGCAGAAGAAGCAGAAGCGGGAGAAGCAGAAGAAGAAGAAACAGAAGAAGGAGAAGGAGCAGAAGCCGAAGGAGAAGCAGAAGCAGAAGGAGAAGCAGAAAGACAAGCAGGAAAAGCAGAAAAAGCAGAAGCAGGAGAAACAGAAGCAGAAGAAACAGGAGAAGGACAAGAAGCAGAAGCAGAAGGAGAAGGAGAAGCAGAAACAGAAGGAGAAGCAGAAAGAGAAGGAGGGGAAGCAGAAGAAGCAGAAGCAGGAGAAGCAGAAGCATAAGAATCCGAAGAAGCAGAAGCAGAACCTGAAGCAGAAGGAGAAGCAGGAGAAGCAGAATCTGGAGAAGCAGAATGACAAGCTGAAGGAGAAGCAGAAGCAGAAAGGGAATCAAAAGCAGAAGGAGAAGCAGAAGAAACAGAAGAAGCAGAAGCAGTAGCAGATGCAGCAGAAGGAGAAGCAGAAGGAAAAGCAGGAGAACAAGAAGGAGAAAGAGAAACAGAAGCAGAAGGAGAAGGAGAATCAGAAGGAGAAGCAAAAGAAGCAAAAGGAGATGCAGAAGGAGAAACAGAAGCAGAAGAAGCAGCACAAGGAGAAGCAGAAGCAGAAGAAGATGCATAAGGAGAAGCAGGAGAAGCAGAAGAAGCAGAAGGAGAAGTAGAAGTAGGAGAAGGAGAAGGAAGAGCCGAAGAAGCAATAGGAGAAGAAGAAGGAGAAGCAGAAGCAGAATGAGAAGAAGAAAGAGAAGGACTAGAAGCAGAAGAAGCAGGAAAAGAAGAAGCAGAATAAAGAGAAGAATAATAAGAATAAGAATAAGAATAAGAAGAAGAAGAAGAAGAAGAAGAAGAAGAAGAAGAAGAAGAAGAAGAAGAAGAAGAAGAAGAAGATGAAGAAGAAGAAGAAGAAGGAGAAGGAGAAGTAGAAGCATAAGGAGAAGAAGTAGAAGCAGAAGAAGCAGGAGCTGGAGAAGCAGAAGCTGAAGAAAAGGATAAGCATAAGAAGCAGAATCAGAGGGAGAAGCAGAAGAAGGACAAGGAGCAGCAGAAGGAGAAGCAGAAGGAGAATCAGAA
>NW_012294438.1:0-5791 GCF_000151885.1 Dipodomys ordii | reverse complement strand
CGAGAAGCAGGAGAAGCAGAAGAAGCAGAAGCGGGAGAAGCAGAAGAAGAAGAAACAGAAGAAGGAGAAGGAGCAGAAGGAGAAGCAGAAAGAGAAGCAGGAAAAGCAGAAGAAGCAGAAGCAGGAGAAGAAGAAGCAGAAAACAGGAGAAGGACAAGAAGTAGAAGCAGGTGGAGAAGCAGAAACAGAAGAAGAAGCAGAAAGAGAAAGAGGGGAAGCAGAAGAAGCAGAAGCAGGAGAAGCAGAAGCATAAGAATCCGAAGAAGCAGAAGCAGAACCTGAAGCAGAAGGAAAAGCAGGAGAAGCAGAAGAAGCAGAATCTGGAGAAGCAGAATGTGAAGCTGAAGTAGAAGCAGAAGCAGAAGCAGAAAGAGAATCAAAAGCAGAAGGAGAAGCAGAAGAAACAGAAGAAGCAGAAGCAGTAGCAGTTGCAGCAGAAGCAGAAGGAGAAGCAGAAGAACGAGAAGGAGAAAGAGAAACAGAAGGAGAATCAGAAGGAGAATTAGGAGAAGCAGAAGTAGAAGCAGAAGGAGAAGAAGAAGGAGAAACAGAAGCAGAAGAAGCAGCAGAAGGAGAAGCAGAAGCAGAAGAAGATGCATAAGGAGAAGCAGGAGAAGCAGAAGAAGCAGAAGCAGAAGGAGAAGAAGAAGGAGAAGAAGCAGAATCAGAAGAAGCAGAAGCAGAAATAGAAAGAGAAGCCGACGAAGAGAAGCAGAACGAGAATTAGGAGAAGCAGTAGAAGCATAAGCGGGAGAAGCAGAAGAAGAAGAAACAGAAGAAGTAGAAGGAGCAGAAGGTGAAGCAGAAAGAGAAGCAGGAAAAGCAGAAGAAGCAGAAGCTGGAAAAGCAGAAGCAGAAGAAACAGAACAAGCAGAAGAACCAGAAGCAGGACGAGAAGCAGAAGAAGAAGAAGGAGAAAGAGAAGGATTAGGAGTAGGAGGAGCAGAAGAAGAAGAATCTGGAGAAGAAGAAGGAGAACCAGAAGGAGAAGCAGAAGCAGAAAGAGAAGCAAAAGCAGAAGGAGAAGCCGAAGAAACAGAAGAAGCAGAAGCAGTAGCAGAAGAAGCTGAAGATGCAGAAGCAGAAAGAGAAGCAGAAGGAATAGCAGAAGAACAAGAAGGAGAAACAGAAGGAGAAGCAGAAGGACAAGCAGAAGGACAAGCAGGAAAAGAAGAAGAAGCAGAAGCAGACGGAGAAGCAGAAGAAGGAGAAGGAGAAGCAGAAGCAGAAGAAGAAGCAGAAGGAAAAGCACAAGCAGAAGGAGATGCAGAAGGAGAAGCAGGTGAAGCAGAAGAAACAGAAGCAGAAGGAGAAGAAGAAGGAGAAGAAGCAGAATCAGAAGAAGCAGAAGCAGAAATAGAAAGAGAAGCCGACGAAGAGAAGCAGAACGAGAAGCAGGAGTAGCAGAAGAAGCAGAAGCGGGAGAAGCAGAAGAAGAAGAAACAGAAGAAGGAGAAGGAGCAGAAGGAGAAGCAGAAAGAGAAGCAGGAAAAGCAGAAGAAGCAGAAGCAGGAGAAGAAGAAGCAGAAAACAGGAGAAGGACAAGAAGCAGAAGCAGAAGGAGAAGCAGAAACAGAAGGAGAAGCAGAAAGAGAAAGAGGGGAAGCAGAAGAAGCAGAAGCAGGAGAAGCAGAAGCATAAGAATCCGAAGAAGCAGAAGCAGAACCTGAAGCAGAAGGAGAAGCAGGAGAAGGAGAAGAAGCAGAATCTGGAGAAGCAGAATGAGAAGCTGAAGTAGAAGCAGAAGCAGAAGCAGAAAGAGAATCAAAAGCAGAAGGAGAAGCAGAAGAAACAGAAGAAGCAGAAGCAGTAGCAGTTGCAGCAGAAGCAGAAGGAGAAGCAGAAGGAAAATCAGAAGAACGAGAAGGAGAAGGAGAAACAGAAGGAGAAGCAGAAGGAGAATCAGGAGAAGCAGAAGAAGCAGAATCTGGAGAAGCAGAATGACAAGCTGAAGGAGAAGCAGAAGCAGAGAGAATCAAAAGCAGAAGGAGAAGCAGAAGAAACAGAAGAAGCAGAAGCAGTAGCAGTTACAGCAAAAGCAGAAGGAGAAGCAGAAGGAAAAGCAGGAGAACGAGAAGGAGAAGGAGAAACAGAGGCAGAAGCAGAAGGAGAAGAAGAAGCAGAAGAAAGAGCATAAGGACAAGCACAAGCAGAAGGAGATGCAGAACGAGAAGCAGGAGAAGCAGAAGAAGCAGAAGATGAAGGAGAAGCAGAAGTAGGAGAAGGAGAAGGAGGAGAAGCAGAAGCAGAAGAAGAAGCAGAAGCGGAATGAGAAGCAGAAAGAGAAGCAGGAGAAGCACAAGATGCAGAAGCAGGAGAAGCCGAAAGAGAAGAAGCAGAAGAAGCAGAAACAGAAGCAGAAGTAGAAGCAGAAGCAGAAGGAGAAGCAGCAGAAGAAGTAGAACCAGAAATTCAGGCAGGAGAAACAGAAGAAGAAGAAGCAGAAGCAGAAGGAGAAGCAAAAAGAGAAGCAGAAGAAGAAGTAGAAGAAGCAGCAGAAGGAGAAGCAGCAGAAGAAGCAGAAAAAGAAGTAGGAGAAGCAGAAGCAGAAAGAGAAGTAGAAGCAGAAGAAGCAGAAGCAGAAGAAGAAGCAGTAGAAGCATAAGAAGCAGAAGCAGGAGAAGCAGAAGAAAAAGAAGAAGCATAAGAAGCAGAAGCAGAGGGAGACACAGAAGAAGGAGAAGGAGCAGCAGAAGGTGAAGCAGAAGGAGATGCAGAAGCAGAAAGAGAAGCAGAAACAGAAGGAGAAGAAGAAGGAGAAGTTGGAGAATCAGAAGAAGCAGAAGAAGAAGCAGAAAGAGAAGCAGAAGAAGGAGAAGGAGAAGCAGAACGAGAAGGACAAGCAGGAGAAGCAGAAGAAGCAGAAGACGCAGAAGCAGAATGAGCAGCAGAAGGAGAAATTGAAGCAGAAGCAGAAGGAGAAGCAGAAGCAGAAGGAGAAGCAGAAGAAGGAGAAGGATAAGCAGAAAGAGAAGCAGAACGAGAAGCAGGAGAAGCAGAAGCAGGAGAAGCAGAAGCAGAAGAAACAGAAGGAGAAGAAGCAGAAGCAGAAGTAGAAGCAGAAACAGAAGGAAATCAGAAAGAGAAGCAGGAGAATCAGAAGAAGCAGCAACAGGAGAAGCAGAAGCAGAAAAAGCCGAAGAAGCAGAAGCAGAACCTGAAGCAGAAGGAGAAGCAGTAGAAGCAGAAAAAGAAGAATCTGGAGAAGCAGAAGGAGAAGCAGAAGCAGAAAGAGAAGCAAAAGCAGAAGGAGAAGCAGAAGGAGAAGCAGAAGAAACAAAAGAAGCAGAGGCAGTAGCAGAAGAAGCAGAAGATGCAGAAGCAGAAGGAGAAGCAGAAGGAAAAGCAGAAGAATGAGAAGGAGAAACAGAAGGAGAAGCAGAAAGAGAAGCAGAAAAAGGAGCAGGAGAAAGAAAAGCAGCAGGAGAAGCAGAAAGAGCAGCAGAAGGAGAAGCAGGATATGCAGAAACAAGAGAAGCATAAGCAGAAGAAACAGGAGAAGGACAAGACGCTGAAGCAGAGGGAGAAGCAGAAACAGAAGGAGAAGCAGAAAGAAAAGTAGGGGAAGCAGGAGAAGCAGAAGCAGGAGAAGCTGAAGCATAAGAATCCGAAGAAGCAGAAGCAGAACCTGAAGCAGAAGGAGAAGCAGGAGAAGCAGAAGAAGCAGAATCTGGAGAAGCAGAATGAGAAGCAGTAGGAGAAGCAGAAGCAGAAAGAGAATCAAAAGCAGAAGGAGATGCAGAAGAAGTAGAAGCCGTAGCAGTTGTAGCAGAAGCAGAACGAGAAGCAGAAGGAAAAGCAGAAGAACAAGAAGGAGAAGGAGAAACAGAAGGAGAAACACAAGAAGAAGCAGAAAGAGAAGCAGGTAAAGCAGCAGAAGATGAAGCAGAAGGAGAATCAGAAGGAGAAGCAGAAGAAGGAGAAGGAGAAGCAGAAGAAGATGCAGAAGGAGAAGCAGGAGAAGCAGAAGAAGCAGAAGCAGAAGGAGAAGAAGGACAAACAGAAGAAGCAGAAGCAAAAGGAGAAGCAAAAGAAGGAGAAGGAGAAGGAGAAGCAGAAGCAGAAGAAGAAGCATAAGGACAAGCACAAGCAGGAGATGCAGAAGGAGGAGCAGGAGAAGCAGAAGAAACAGAAGCTGAAGGAGAAGCAGAAGTAGGAGAAGGAGAAGGAGGAGAAGCAGAAGCAGAAGGAGAAGCAGAAGCGGAATGAGAAGCAGAAAGAGAAGCAGGAGAAAGACAAGAAGCAGAAGCAGGAGAAGCCGAAAGAGAAGAATCAGAAGAGGCAGAAACAGAAGCAGAAGTAGAAGCAGAAGCAGAAGGAGAAGCAGCAGAAGATGTAGAACCAGATATTCAGGCAGGAGAAACAGAAGAACCAGAAGCAGAAGCAGAAGGAGAAGCAAAAAGAGAAGCAGAAGAAGAAGTAGAAGAAGCAGCAGAATGAGAAGCAGCCTCAGAAGCAGAAAAAGAAGTAGGAGAAGCAGAAGCAGAAAGAGAAGTAGAAGCCGAAGAAGCAGAAGCAGAAGAAGAAGCAGTAGAAGCATAAGAAGCAGAAGCAGGAGAAGCAGAAGCAGAAGAAAAAGAAGAAGCATAAGAAGCAGAAGCAGAGGGAGACACAGAAGAAGGAGAAGGAACAGCAGAAGGTGAAGCAGAAGGAGATGCAGAAGCAGAAGGAGAAGCAGAAACAGAAGGAGAAGAAGAAGGAGAAGTTGGAGAATCAGAAGAAGGAGAAGAAGAAGCAGAAAGAGTAGCAGAAGAAGGAGAAGGAGAAGCAGAACGAGAAGGACAAGCAGGAGAAGCAGAAGAAGCAGAAGCGGGAGAAGCAGAAGAAGAAGAAGAAGAAGAAGAAGAAGAAGAAGAAGAAGAAGAAGAAGAAGAAGAAGAAGAAGAAGAAGAAGAAGAAGAAGAAGAAGAAGAAACAGAAGAAGGAGAAGGAGCAGAAGGAAAAGCAGAAGCAGAAGGAGAAGCAGAAAGAGAAGCAGAAGAAGCAGAAGAAGCAGCAGCAGGAGAAGCAGAAGCAGAAGCAGAAGAAACAGAAGAAGCCCAAGAACCAGAAGGAGAACCTGAAGCAGAAGGAGAAGCAGAAGCAGGAGAAGCTGGAAAAGCAGAAGCAGAAGAAACAGAACAAGCAGAAGAAGCAGAAACAAAACGAGAAGCAGAAGAAGAAGAAGAAGGAGAAAGAGAAGGATTAGGAGTAGGAGGAGCAGAAGCAGAATTAGAAGCAGAAAGAGAAGCAGAAGGAGAAACAGAAGAAGTAGAAGCAGGAGAAGCAGAAGAAGAAGCAGAATGAGAAGCATAAGAAGGAGAAATTGAAGGAGAAGGAGAATGGGACGGAGAAGCAGAAGGAGAAGTAGGAGAAGCAGAAAAAGAAGCAGGAGAAGCAGAAGCAGAAGAAGGAGAAGAGCAGAAGCAGAAGGAGAAGCAGAAGCAGAAGGAGAAGCAGAAGAAGCAGAAGGTGATGCAGAAGAAGAAAAAGTAACAGAAAAAGCAGAAGAAGCAGAAGAAGAAGCAGCAGGAGAAGCAGAAGAAGAAGAAGGAGAAAGAGAAAGAGAAGGAATAGGAGTAGGAGAAACAGAAGGATAAGCAGAAGCAGAAAGAGAAGCAGGAGAAGCAGAAGAAGCAGGAGAAGCAAAAGCAGAAGAAAAAGAAGAAGCATAAGTAGCAGAAGCAGAGGGAGAAACAGGAGAAGGAGAAGGAGCAGCAGAAGGTGAAGCAGAAGGAGATGCAGAAGCAGATAGAGAAGCAGAAACAGAAGGAGAAGAAGAAGGAGAAGTTGGAGAATCAGAAGAAGCAGT
>NW_012294437.1:0-1366 GCF_000151885.1 Dipodomys ordii | reverse complement strand
TCATTCTCCCGCTTCTGCTTCTTCTGCTTCTCCTTCCTTTCCTCTGCTTCTGCTTCTCCTTCTCCGTCTTCTGCTTCTCTTTCTGCTTATGCTTCTTCTGATTCTCCAACTAATCCTTCTTCTTTTCCTTCTGTTTCTGCTTCTCTTTCTGCTTCTCCATCTCCTTCTGCTTCACCTTCTGCTGCTCCTTCTCCTTCTTCTGTTTCTCCCTCTGCTTCTGCTTCTGCTTCTTCTGCTTCTTCTTGTTCTTCTGCTTCTGCATCTCCTGCTTCTGCTTCTTATGCTTCTACTGCTTCTTCTTCTGCTTGTACTTCTCTTTCTGCTTCTGCTTCTCCTGCTTGTTTTTCTGCTTCTTCTGCTGCTTCTCCTTCTGCTGCTTCTTCTACTTCTCCTTCTGCTTCTCTTTTTGCTTCTCTTTCTGCTTCTGCTTCTTCTGTTTCTCCTGCCTGAATTTCTGGTTCTACTTCTTCTGCTGCTTCTCCTTCTGCTTCTGCTTCTACTTCTGCTTCTGTTTCTGCTTCTTCTGCTTCTGCTCTTTCGGCTTCTCCTGCTTCTGCTTCTTGTGCTTCTCCTGCTTCTCTTTCTGCTTCTCATTCCGCTTCTGATTCTCCTTCTGCTTCTGCTTCTCCTCCTTCTCCTTCTCCTACTTCTGCTTCTCCTTCAGCTTCTGCTTCTTCTGCTTCTCCTGCTTCTCCTTCTGCATCTCCTTCTGCTTGTGCTTGTCCTTATACTCCTTCTTCTGCTTCTCCTTCTGATTCTCCTTCTACTTCTCTTTCTGCTGTTCCTTCTCCTTCTTCTGCTTCTCCCTCTGATTCTTCTTCTTATGCTTATTCTTTTTCTACTGCTTCTGCTTCTCCTGCTTCTGCTTCTTCTGCTTCTCCTTCTCCTTCTCCTTCTTCTCCTTCTTCTTCTTCTTCTTCTTCTTCTTCTTCTTCTTCTTCTTCTTCTTCTTCTTCTTCTTCTTCTTCTTCTTCTTCTTCTTCTTCTTCTTCTCTTTCTTCTGCTTCTTCTTTTCCTGCTTCTTCTGCTTCTACTGCTTCTCTTTCTGCTTCTCATTCTGCTTCTGCTTCTCCTTCTGCTTCTCCTACTGCTTCTGCTTCTCCTTCTGCTTTATCCTTCTCCTTCTCCTACTTCTACTTCTCCTTCTGCTTCTGCTTCTTCTGCTTCTCCTGCTTCTCCTTCTACATCTTCTTCTGCTTCTGCTATTCCTTCTGCATCTTCTTCTGCTTCTGCTTCTCCTTCTGCTTCTGCTTCTGATTTTCCTTCTCCTTCTCGTTCTTCTGCTTTTCCTTCTTCTTCTCCTTCTGCTACTGCTGCAACTGCTACTGCTTCAGCTTCTTCCAGTATCTCCTGCTTCTCCTTTTGA
>NW_012294436.1:0-4427 GCF_000151885.1 Dipodomys ordii | reverse complement strand
CTTTTTCTGCTTTTCCTGCTTCTCTTTCTGCTTCTCCTTCTGCTTCTGCTTCTCCTTCGGGTTCTGCTCCTTCTCCTTCTTCTGTTTCTTCTTCTTCTGCTTCTCCCGCTTCTGCTTCTTCTGCTTCTCCTGCTTCTCGTTTTGCTTCTCTTCGTCGGCTTCTCTTTCTACATCTGCTTCTGCTTCTTCTGCTTCTGATTCTTCTCTTTAGTTCTTCTCCTACTGCTTCTGCTTCTTCTGCTTCTCCTGCTTCTCCTTCTGCATGTCCTTCTGCTTGTGCTTTTCCTTGTGCTTCTTCTTCTGCTTCTGCTTCTCCTTCTCCTTCTTCTGCTTCTCCGTCTGCTTCTGCTTCTTCTGCTTTTCCTGATTCTCTTTCTGCTTCTCCTTCTGCTTCTTCTTCTGTTTCTCCTTCTCCTTCTCGTTCTTCTGCTATTTCTTGTGCTTCTTTTTCTGCTTCTACATCTTCAGCTTCTTCTGCTACTGCTTCTGTTTCTTCTGTTTCTTATGCTTCTCCTTCTCCTTCTTCTGCTTCTCTTTCTGCTTCTGCTTCTTCTGATTCTCCAACTTCTCCTTCTCCTTCTCCTTCTGTTTCTTCTTCTCTTTCTCCTTCAGCTTCTCCTTCTGCTTCACCTTCTGCTGCTCCTTCTCCTCCTTCTTTTTGTCCCTCTGCTTCGGCTTCTGCATTTTATGCTTCTTTATTTCTTCTGCTTCTGCTTCTCCTGCTTCTGCTTCTTATGCTTCTACTGCTTCTTCTTCTGCTTCTTCTGATTCTTCTGCTTCTACTTCTCTTTCTGCTTCTGCTTCTCCTGCTTGTTTTTCTGCTTCTTCTACTGCTTCTCCTTCTGCGGCTTCTTCTACTTCTCTTTCTGCTTCTCTTTTTGCTTCGCTTTCTGCTTCTGCTTCTGCTTCTTCTGTTTCTCCTGCCTGAATTTCTGGTTCTACTTCTTCTCCTGCTTCTCCTTCTGCTTCTGCTTCTCCTTCTGCTTCAGTTTCTGCTTCTCGACTTCTTCTCTTTCGGCTTCTCCTGCTTCTGCATCTTGTGCTTCTCCTGCTTCTCTTTCTGCTTCTCATTCCGCTTCTGCTTGTCCTTCTGCTTCTCCTCCTTCTCCTTCTCCTACTTCTGCTTCTCCTTCAGCTTCTGCTTCTCCTGCTTCTCCTTCTGCATCTCCTTCTGCTTGTGCTTGTCCTTATGCTTCTTCTTCTGCCTCTCCTTCTCCTTCTTTTGCTTCTCCTTTTGCTTCGGCTTCTTCTGCTTTTCCTGCTTCTCCTTCTGCTTCTGCTTCTTCTGCTTCTCCTGCTTCTCCTTCTGCATCTTCTTCTGCTTCTGCTTCTCCTTCTCCTTCTTCTGCTTCTCCTTCTGATTCTCCTTCTTCTTATTCTGCTTTACCTGCTTCTCTTTCTGCTTCTCCTTCTGCTTCTCCTTCTGTTTCTCCTTCTCCTTCTTTTTCTTCTGCTTCTCCTTCTGCTTCTGCTACAACTGCTACTGCTTCTACTTCTTCTGTTTCTTTGCTTCTCCTTCTGCTTTTGATTCTCTTTCTGCTTCTGCTTCTCCTTCTGCTTCTCCAGATTCTGCTTCTTCTGCTTCTCCTGCTTCTCCTTCTGCTTCAGGTTCTGCTTCTGCTTCTTCGGATTCTTATGCGTCTGCTTCTCCTGCTTCTGCCTCTTCTGCTTCCCCTCCTTCTCTTTCTGCTTCTCCTTCTGTTTCTGCTTCTCCTTCTGCTTCTGCTTCTTGTCTTTCTCCTGTTTCTTCTGCTTCTGCTTCTCCTGTTTCTGCATCTCCTGCTTCTCCTTCTGCTGATTTTTCTGCTTCTCCTGCTGCTTTTCCTTCTACTGCTCCTTATTCTGCTTCTCTTTCTGCTTCTCCTTCTGTTTCTCCTTCTTCTCCTTCTCGTTCTTTGCTTTTCCTTCTGCTTCTCCTTCTGCTTCTTCATCTTCTGCTTCTTATGCTACTGCCTCTGCTTCTTCTGTTTCTTCTGCTTCTCCTTCTGCTTTTGCTTCTCTTTCTGCTTCTGCTTCTCCTTCTGCTTCTCCAGATTCTGCTTCTTCTGCTTCTCCTTTTGCTTCAGGTTCTGCTTCTGCTTCTTCGGCTTCTTCTGCTTCTGCTTCTCCTGCTGCTGCTTCTTCTGCTTCTCTTTCTGCTTTTCCTTCTGTTTCTGCTTCTCCTTCTGCTTCTGCTTCTTCTCCTTCTTCTGTTTCTTCTGCTTCTGCTTCTCCTGCTTCTGCTACTCCTGCTTCTCATTCTGCTTCTCTTTCTGCTTCTCCTTATCCTTCTTCTGCTTCTCCTTCTGCTTCTGCTTCTCCTTCAATTTCTTCTTCTGTTTCTCATTCTGCTTCTGCGTCTTCTGTTTCATTCTGCTTCTCCTGCTTCTGCTTCTCCTGCTTCTCCTACTTCTCCTTCTCCTACTTCTCGTGCTGCTTCTCCTTCTGCGTCTCTTTCTGCTTCTGCTTATCATTTTGCTTCTCCTACTCCTAATCCTTCTCTCTTGCCTTCTCCGTCTTCTTCTTCTGCTTCTCCTGCTGCTTCTGCTTCTGCTTATTCTACTATTTCTGTTTCTTCTGCTTCAGATTGTGCTTCTTCTGTTTCTCCTTCTGCTTCAGATTCGGCTTCTGCTTCTTCGGCTTCTCCTGTTTCCTCTGCTTCTGCTTCTCCTGCGTCTTCTGCTTCTCCTGCTTCTCTTTCTGCTTCTGCTTATCCTTCTGGTTCTCCTACTCCTAATCCTTCTCTTTCTCCTTCTTCTTCTTCTGCTGCTTCTCCTGCTGCTTCTTCTTCTGCTTCTTCTGCTTTTTCTGTTTCTTCTTCTTCTGCATCAGCTTCTGCTTCTTCTTCTTCTCCTTCCGCTTCTGTTTCTCCTTCTGCTTCTGCTCTTCTCCTTCTTCTGCTTCTGCTTCTCCTGATTCTTCTTCTTCTGCTTCTCCTACTTTTCCTTCTGCTTCTCCGTCCCATTCTCCTTCTCCTCCAATTTCTCCTTCTTGTGCTTCTCATTCTGCTTCTGCTTCTCCTGCTTCTGCTTCTTCTGTTTCTCCTTCTGCTTCTCTTTCTGCTTCTAATTCTGCTTCTGCTCCTCCTACTCCTAATCCTTCTCTTTCTCCTTCTTCTTCTTTTGCTTCTCGTTCTGCTTCTGCTTCTTCTGCTTGTTCTGTTTCTTCTACTTCTGCTTTTCCAACTTCTCCTGCTTCTGCTTCGCCTTCGGCTTCAAGTTTTCCTTCTGCTTCTTCGGCTTCTTCTGTTTCTTCTGCTTCTGCTCCTCCTGCTACTGCTTCTTCTGCTTCTCTTTCTGTTTCTCCTTCTGCTTCTGCTTCTCCTTCTGCTCCTTCTCCTTCTTCTGTTTCTTCTTCTGCTGCTGCTTCTCCCGCTTCTGCTTCTCCTGCTTGTCCTTCTGCTTCTGCTTCTCCTTTTCCTTCTTCGGCTTCTCTTTCTGCTTCTGCTTCTTCTGATTCTCCAACTTCTCCTTCTCCTTCTGTTTCTGCTTCTCTTTCTGCATCTGCATCTCCTTCTGCTTCAACTTCTGCTGCTCCTTCTCCTTCTTCTTTTTCTCCCTCTGCTTCTGCTTCTGCTTCTTATGCTTCTTTTTTTCTTCTGCTTCTGCTTCTCCTGCTTCTGCTTCTTATGCTTCTACTGTTTCTGCTTCTGCATCTTCTGCTTCTTCTGCTTCTACTTCTCTTTCTGCTTCTGCTTCTCCTGCTTGTTTTTCTGCTTCTTCTGCTGCTTCTCCTTCTGCTGCTTCTTCTACTTCTCCTTCTGCTTCTCTTTTTGCTTCTCCTTCTGCTACTGCTTCTTCTGTTTCTCCTGCCTGAATTTCTGGTTTTACTTCTTCTGCTGCTTCTCCTTCTGCTTCTGCTTCTACTTCTGCTTCTGTTTCTGCTTCTTCTGCTTCTGCTCTTTCGGCTTATCCTGCTTCTGCATCTTGTGCTTCTCCTGCTTCTCTTTCTGCTTCTCATTCCGCTTCTGCTTGTCCTTCTGCTTCTACTGCTCCTCCTTCTCCTTCTCCTACTTCTGCTTCTCCTTCAGCTTCTGCTTCTTCTGCTTCTCCTGCTGCTCCTTCTGCATCTCCTTCTGCTTGTGCTTGTCCTTATGCTTCTTCTTCTGCATCTGCTTCTCCTTCTCCTTCTCCTTCTTTTGCTTCTCCTTTTGCTTCTGCTTCTTCTGCTTTTCCTTCTTCTCCTTCTGCTTCTGCTTCTTCTGCTTCTTCTGCTTCTCCTTCTGCTGGTTCTTCTGCTTCTGCTACTCCTTCTTCTGCTTCTCCTTCTGATTCTCCTTCTACTTCTCTTTCTGCTGTTCCTTCTCCTTCTTCTGCTTCTCCCTCTGATTCTTCTTCTTATGCTTATTCTTTTTCTACTGCTTCTGCTTTTCCTGCTTCTGCTTCTTCTGCTTCTACTTCTTCTCCTTATGCTTCTCCTTCTCCTTCTCCTTCTTCTTCTTCTTCTTC
>NW_012294435.1:0-5794 GCF_000151885.1 Dipodomys ordii | reverse complement strand
CGGGGGACACTGCAGGGGACACAGCGGGACACAGCGGGACACAGCAGGGGACACAGCAGGGGACACAGCGGGACACAGCGGGACACAGCTGAGGACACAAAGGAACACAGTGGGGGACACAGCAGGACACAGCGGGACACAGCGGGACACAGCGTCAATACAGTGGGGATACAGAGTTACAAAGCGGGGTACATAACTGGGGACACAAAGGAACACAATGGGGTACACAGCGGGACACAGCGGGTGACACAGCGGGACACAGCGGGTGACACAGCGGGACACAGCGGGACACAGCGGGGGACACAGCGGGGACACAGTGGGACATAACGGGGGACACAGCGGGACACAGCGGGGGACAAAGCGGGACACCACGGGACACAGCGGGGACACAGCTGGACGCAGTAGGGTACACAGCGGGACACAGCGGACACACAGCGGGGACACAGCTGGACACAGCGGGACACAGAGGGGACAGAGCGTGATACAGCGGGACACAGAGGGACACAGCGGGTGACTCAGCGGGACACAGTGGGCGACACAGCGAGGACACAGCGGGACACTGAGGGAGACACAGCGACAACACAGCCGGACACAGCGGAACACAGCGTGACACAGTGGGGACACAGGGCGGGACACAGCGGGACACAGCGGGGGACACAGCGAGGAAACAGCAGAACACAGTGGGGGACAAACCGGACACCAAGGAACACAGCGGGACACAGCGGGGGACACAGCGGGAAACAGCGGGGGATACAGCAGGGGACAGCGGGGGACAGAGAAGGGACACAGCGGGACACAGCGGGGACACAGCTGGACACAGCGGGGTACACAGCGGGACACAGCGGGACACAGCGCGGACACAGCGGGACACAGCGGGACACAGCGCGACAAAGCAGGGGACACAGCGGGGTCAAAGCGGGACACCACGGGACACAGCGGGGAAACTGCGGGGACACAGCGGGACACAACGGGGGACACAGCGGTACACAGCAGGACACAGCAGGGCACAGCAGGGACACAGCGGGGGACAGAGCGGGACACAGCAGGACATAGCGGGGGACACAATGGTGACACAGTGGAGCACAGCGTGGGACACAGTGGGGACACAGCGGGACACAGAGGGAAACACAGCGCGACATAGAGCGGGACAGATCTAGGGACACAGAGGGACACAGCGGTGACACAGCTGGACACAGCGGAGTACACATCGGGACACAGCGGGTACATAGTGGGAGACAGAGAGGGACACAGCGGGGGACACAGCCGGGGACACAGCGGGACACAACGAGGAACACAGCGAGGACACAGCGGGACCCAGCGGGACACAGCGTCGATACAGTGGGGACACAGCAGGACACAGTGGGGTACACAGCTGGGGACACAAAGGGACACAGCGGGGGACACAGCGAGGACAAGCGGGACACAGCGGGACACAGCGAGGACACTGCGGGAACATAGCGGGACACAGCGGGGTACACAGAGGGACACAGCGGGACACAGCTTGGGATACACGGAGGACACAACTAGACACAGTGGGGGACACAGCGAGGACACAGCGGTACAGTGGGGTGCGGGATACAGCGGGGGACACAGCGGGAGACAGCGGGGGACACAGCGAGGACACAGCGGGAAACAGTTGCGACACAGAGAGGACTCAGTGGGGGAAACAGCGGGGGACAAAGCAGGACACCACGGGACAGTGTGACACAGCGGGATACAGCGGGGACACTGCACGGACACAGCGGTACAAAGCGGAGGACACAGCGGGGACTCAGCGGGGGACACAGCGGGGGACAAAGCGGGACACCACGGAACACAGCGGGTCACAGCGGGAAACAGCGGTGACCCTGTGGGGACACAGCGGGAACCAGTGGGGGACACAGCGGGACACAGCGGGGACTCACCTGGGGACACAGCGAAGGACAAACTGGGACACCACGGGACACAGTGGGACACAGCGGGACACAGTGGGACACAGTGGGGTCATTGCGGGAACATAGCGGGACACAGCGGGGTACACAGCAGGACACAGCAGTGGACACAGCGGGAACACAGCTGGACACAGCGGGGTACACAGTGGGACACAGGGGGCACACAGTGGGGACACAGCGGGGGACACAGCGGGACACAGCGGGTCACAGCGGGGTACACAGCGGGGGACACAGCGGGGGACAGCAGAGGACAGAGAGGGGACACAGCGGACACAGCGGGGTACACAGAGGGACACAGCGGGCACACAGTGGGGACACAGCGGGACAAAGCAGAACACAACGGGGACAGAGCAGGACAGAGCGTGATACAGCGAGGACACATTGGGACACAGCGGGACACAGAGGAACTCAGCGGGAGACACAGCAGTACACAGCGGGAAACAGTGTGACACACCGGGGAGACAGCAGGGACACAGTGGGGGACACAGCAGGACACAGCGGGTCACAGCGGGGGACACAGCGGGACACAGCGGGGGACACAGCGAGGACACAGCGGGTCACAGCGGGACACAGCGTGGGACAAAGCAGGAGACAGCGAGGGACAAAGCGAAGACCCAGCTGGACACAGCTGGGTACACAGCGGGACACAGCGGGGGACACAGAAGGGTACACAGCGGGACACAGCGAGAAACACAGCCAGGTCACAGCGGGGCCAAAGCGGGACAACACGGGACACAGTGTGACACAGTGTGACACAGCGGGGACACTACAGGGACCCAGCGGGACAAAGCGGGCGACAAAGCGGGACACAGCGGGACACAGCGGGAGACACAGCGGGGGACAGCAGGGGACAGAGAGGGGACACAGCGGGAGACACTAAGGGGGACAGCAGGGGACAGAGGGGACACAGCGGGACACAGCGGGAACACAGCTGGACACAGCAGGGTACACAGCGGGACACAAGGGGCACACAGTGGGGACACAGCAGGGGACAAAGCGGGACACAGCGGGTCACAGCGGGGGACAGAGCGGGACACAGCGGGGGACACAGAGGGGTACACAGCGGGACACAGCCGGGAACACAGCGTGGACACAGCAGGACACAGCGGGACACAGCGGTACACAGCGGGACACAGCGGGGGACACAGTGGGACACAACGGGGACACAGCAGGACACAGCGGGACACAGCTTGGGACACAGCGAGGACAAAGCGGGACACAGCGGCACACAGCGGGGACACAGCAGGGACACAGCATGGACACAGCGGGGGACACAGCGGAGGACACAACGGGACACAACGGGGAACACATCGAGGACACAGCGGGACCCAGCAGGACAAAGCGTCGATACAGAGGGGACACAGCGGGACACAGCGGGGTACACAGCTGAGGACACAACGGGACACATCGGTGGACACAGCGAGGACACAGCGGGACACAGCGGGGACACTGCGGGAACATAGCGGGACAAAGCGGGTACAGAGCGGGACACAGCGGGGTCACAGAGTGGTACACAGCGGGACACATCGGGAAACAAAGCGAGGTCACAGCGGGGGACAAAGCGGGACAACACGGAACACAGTGTGACACAGCGGGACACAGCGGGACACAGCGCGACACAGCGGGGGACACAGCGGGGAACAGCAGAGGACAGAGAGGGGACACAGCGGGACACAGCGGGTACATAGCTGGACACAGCGGGGTACACAGCGGGACACAGCGGGCACACAGTGGGGACACAGCGGGACATAGCGGGACACAGCGGGGACACTGTGGGACACAGCGGGACAAAGTGGAGACACAGCGGGACACAGCAGGCACACAGCGGGGACACAGTGGACACAGCGGGGGACACAGCGGGACCCAGTGGGGGACCCAGTGAGGACACAGCGGGACACAGCAGGGGACACAGCGAGGACACAGCGGGGGACACAGCGGGGGACAAAGTGGGACACAGCGGGGAACACAGCGAGGACACAGCGGGACACAGCGGGGGACACAGCGAGGACACAGCGGGGGACACAGCGGGACACAGCGGAGAACACAGCGAGGACACAACGGCACCCAGCAGGACACAGAGTCGATACAGCGGGGACACAGGGTTACACAGCGTGGTACCCAGCTGTGGACACAACGGGACAGAGTGGGGGCACAGCGAGACACAGCAGGACACAGCGAGGACACAGCGGGACACATTGGTGACACAGCGGGGAAAACAGCAGGACAAAGCAGCGGACACAGCGGGGGACACAGCGCGACACAGCAAGACATAGCATGGACACAGCAGTAGACACATCGGGACATAGCGGGGGACACAGCTGGGGACACAACGGGACACAGCGGTGGACACAGCGAGGACACAGCAGGACCCACCGGGACCCAGCGGGGGACACAGCGAGGACACAGCAGGACACAGCGGGGGACACAGCGAGGACACAGCGGGGGACACAGAGGGACACAGCGGGGAACACAGCGAGGACACAGTGGGACCCAGCGGGACACAGCGTCGATACAGCGGGCACACAGCGTTACACAGCGTGGTACTCAGCTGTGGACACAACGGGACACAGTGGGGGCACAGCCGGACACAGCGGGACACAGTGGGACACAGCGGGGACAAAGCGTGAGACACAGCGAGGGACAGAGCGGGAGACAGCGGGGAACACAGCGAGGACACAGCGGGACACAGCGGGATACAGCGTCGATACAGCGGGCACACAGCGTTACACAGCATAGTACACATCTGTTTACACAACGGGACACAGTGGGGACACAGCCGGACACAGCGGGACACAGTGGGACACAGCGGGGACAAAGCGTGAGACACAGCAGGGGACAGAGAGGGAGACAGCAGATGACAAAGTGAGGAAACAGCGGGACACAGCGGTGACACAGCGGGGATTCAGCGGGGGACCTAGCGGGACACAGCGGGGGACACAGTGGGACACAGCGAGGAATACAGCAAGGACACAGCGGGACCCAGCGGGACACAGCGTAGATAAAGCGGGCACACAGCGTTACACAGCGTGGTACACAGCTGTGGACACAACGAAATACAGTGGGGGCACAGCGGTACACAGCGGAACACAGTGGGACACAGCGGGGACAAAGCGTGAGACACAGCGGGGGACAGAGCGGGAGACAGCGGGGGACACAGCGAGGACACAGCGGGACACAGTGGGGACTCAGCGGGGGACACAGCGGGAGACAAAGAGGGACACCACGGAACATAGCGGGACACAGCGGGAAACAGCAGTGACCCTGCGGGGACACAGTGGGACACAGCTGGGGACACAGCGGGACACAGCAGGGACAAAGCTGGACACAGCGCGGTACACAGAGGGACACAGCGGGGACGCAGCGGGGAAACAGCGTGACACAGCAGGACACAGCGGGACACAGCGGGGGACACAGCAGTACACAGCAGGACAAAGCGGGACACATGGGGACACAGCAGAGACACAGCGGGGGACACAGCGTGACAGTGCGGGACACAGCTGGGGACACAGCGAGGACACAGCGGGACACTGCGGAACACAGCGGGAGACAAATCATGAGACAGCGTGGCACACAGCGATGACACTGGTGGCCACAGAGGCGACACAGTGTGGACTGAGCGGGGGACACAGCGTGGGACAAAGTGGGACACCACGGGACAAAGTGTTACTCAGCGGGACACAGCAGGGACACTGCGGGGACACAGCATGGAAAAAGCATGGGACACTGCGGGGACTCATCGGGATACAGCGTGGTGACTTAGTTGTGGTGACAGTAGGAGACAGAAGAGTGGCCCACAGCGAAGACCACAGTTGGATGACACATCCTGGACACAGCGGGGGTTACACAGCATGGACACAGCGGGG
>NW_012294434.1:0-5795 GCF_000151885.1 Dipodomys ordii | reverse complement strand
TCACCTCTGTGTACCACTCTGTGTCCCCAGCTGTGTCCCGCTGTGTACCTTGCTGTGTCCAGCTATGTTCCCGCAGTGTCCCCGCTGTCTCCCGCTGTGTCCTCGCTGTGTCCACTGCTGTGTCCCGTTGTGTCCCCAGCTGTGTACCCCGCTGTGTCCCGCTGTGTCCCCGCTGTATCGACGCTGTGTCCTGCTGGGTCCCGCTGTGTCCTCGCTGTGTTCCCCGTTGTGTCCCGCTGTGTACCCCGCTGTGTTCCCCGCTGTGTCCCTGCTGTGTCCCTGCTGTGTCCCCACTGTGTCCCGCTGTGTCCCCCGCTGTGTCCTCCGCTGTGTCCCTGCTGTGTCCCTGCTGTGTCCCCGCTGTGTCCCGCTGTGTCCCGCTGTGTCCTCGATGTGTCCCACGCTGTGTTCCGCTGTGTCCCCCGCTGTGTCCTGCTGTGTCCCGCTGTGTCCCCGCTGTATTGACGCTGTGTCCCTCGCTGTGTCCCGCTGTGTCTCGCTGTGTCCCTGCTGTGACCCGCTCTGTCCCCGCTGTATTGACGCTGTGTCCAGGTGTGTCCCGCTGTGTCCACGCTGTGTTCCCGGCTGTGTCCCGCTGTGTACCCCTCTGTTTCCCCCGCTGTGTCCCGCTGAGTCCCCCGCTGTGACCCGCTGTGTCCCGCTGTGTCCCCCGCTGTGTCCCCAATGTGTGCCCCATGTGTCCCGCTGTGTACCCCACTGTGTCCAGCTGTGTCCCCGCTGTGTCCTGCTGTGTCCCCTCTCTGTCCCCTACTGTCCCCCGCTGTGTCCCCGCTGTGTCCTGCTGTGTCGCGCTGTGTCGCCCGCTTTGTCCCGCTGTGCCCCTGCAGTGTCCCCGCTGTGTCACACTATGTCACACTGTGTCCCGTGTTGTCCTGCTTTGGCCCCCGCTGTGACCTCGCTGTGTTTCTCTCTGTGTCCCGCTGTGTACCCTTCTGTGTCCTCCGCTGTGTCCCGCTGTGTAGCCCGCTGTGTCCAGCTGTGTCCTCGCTGTGTCCCCCGCTGCCTCCTGCTTTGTCCCACGCTGTGTCCCGCTGTGACCCGCTGTGTCCTCGCTGTGTCCCCCGCTGTGTCCCGCTGTGTCCCCGCTGTGTCCACTGCTGTGTCCCGCTGTGTACCCTGCTGTGTCCCGCTATGTTCCCGCAGTGTCCCCGCTGTGTCCTGCTGTGTCCCACTGTGTCCCGTGGTGTCCCAGTTTGTCCCCCGCTGTGTCCCCTGGTGAGTCCCCGCTGTGTCCCGCTGTGTCCTGCTGTGTACCCCGCTGTGTCCAGCTGTGTCACGGCTGTGTCCCGCTGTGGCCCATCTCAGTCTCCGCTGTGTCCCACTGTGTCCCCCACTTTGTCCCGCTGTGTCCCTGCTGTGTCCCTCTGTGTACCCCGCTGTGTCCAGCTTTGTCCCCGCCGTGTCTCGCTGTGTCCCCAGCTGTATCCCGCTGTGTCCCCCGCTGAGTCCCCGCTGTGTCCCCGCTGTGTCCCGCTGTGTCCCCCGCTGTGTCCCGCTGTGTTCCGCTGTGTCCTCGCTGTGTCTCCCACTGTGTCCCGCTCTGTACCCCTCTGTGTCTCCCGCTGTGTACCGCTGTGTCCCCCGCTCTGACCCGCTGTGTCCCGCTTTGTCCCCCACTGTGTCCCTTCTGTCTCCCCGGTGTGTCTCACTGTGTCCCGCTGTGTACTGCTGTGTCTCCCGCTGAGTTCCGCTGTGTCCCGCTGTGTCCCCAGTGTGTGCCCGCTGTGTCCCTCTGTGTACCCCTCTGTGTCCAGCTGTGTCCCCGCTGTGTCCCGCTGTGTCCCCTCTCTGTCCCCCGCTGTGTCCCCCGATGTGTCCCGCTGTGTCCCGCTGTGTCCCGCTGTGTCACACTGTGTCCCGTGTTGTCCCGCTTTGTCCCCCGCTGTGACCTCGTTGTGTTTCCCGCTGTGTCCCGCTCTGTACCACTCTGTGACCCCGCTGTGTCCCGCTCGGTATCCCGCTGTGTCCCTCTATGTTCCTGCAGTGTCCCCGCTGTGTCCCGCTGTGTCCTTGCTGTGTCCACTGCTGTGTCCCGTTGTGTCCCCAGCTGTGTTCCCCGATGTGTCCCGCTGAGTACCCCGCTGTGTCCGCCGCTGTGTCCCTGCTGTGTCCCTGGTGTGTCCCCGCTGTGTCCCGCTGTGTCCCGCTTTGTCCTCGCTGTGTCCCAAGCTGTGTTCCGCTGTGTCCCCCGCTGTGTCCCGCTGTGTCCCTGCTGTGTCAGACTGTGTCCCCCGCTGTGTCCCGCTGTGTCCCTGCTGTGACCCGCTCTGTCCCCGCTGTATTGACGCTGTGTCCCGGTGTGTCCAACTGTGTCCGCGCTGTGTTCCCTGCTGTGTCCCGCTGTGTACCCCTCTGTGTCCCCTGCTGTGTCCCGCAGTGTCCCCGGCTGTGACCCGCTGTGTTCCGCTGTGTCCCCCGCTGTGTCCCCACTGTGTGCCCCCGGTGTCCCGCTGTGTCCCCTCTCTGTCCCCAGCTGCCCCCCGCTGTTTCCCCCGCTGTGTCCCACTGTGTCCTGCTGTGTCGCCCGTTTTTCCCCACTGTGCCCCTGCAGTGTCCCCGCTGTGTCCCACTGTGTCACACTGTGTCCCGTGTTGTCCTGCTTTGGCCCCCGCTGTGACCTCGCTGTGTTTCTCTCTGTGTCCCGCTGTGTACCCTTCTGTGTCCTCCGCTGTGTTCCGCGATGTACCCCGCTGTGTCCAGCTGTGTCCTCGCTGTGTCCCCCGCTGTCTCCTGCTTTGTCCCACGCTGTGTCCCGCTGTGACCCGCTGTGTCCTCGCTGTGTCCCCCGCTGTGTCCCGTTGTGTCCCGCTGTGTCCCCGCTGTGTCCCGCTGTGTCCCGCTGTGTCCTTGCTGTGTCCCACGCTGTGTCCCGCTGTGTCCACTGCTGTGTCCCGCTGTGTTCCCGCTGTGTCCCTCTGTGTCCCCCACTGTGTCCCGCTGTGTCCCTCTGTGTCCTTGCTGTGACCCGCTCTGTGCCCGCTGTATCGACGCTTTGTCCCGCTCTGTCCCGCTGTGTCCGCGCTGTGTTCCCCGCTGTGTCCCGCTGTGTACCCTTCTTTGTCCCCTGCTGTGTCCTGCTGTGTCCCCCGCTGTGACCTGCTGTGTCCCGCTGTGTCCTCCACTGTGTCCCTGCTGTCTCCCCGCTGGGTCACACTGTGTCCTGCTGTGTACTGCTGTGTCTCCCGCTGAGTTCCTCTGTGTCCCGCTGTGGCCCAATGTGTCCTCGCTGTGTCAGGCTCTGTCCTGCTCTGTCCCCGTTGTGTACCGCTGTGTCCCGCTGTGTCCCCACTGTGTTCCCGCTGTGTCCCTCTGTGTACCCTGCTGTGTCCAGCGGTGTCCCTGCTGTGTCCCGCTGTGACACCTCTCTGTCCTCTGCTGTCCCCCCTGTGTCCCCCGCTGTGTCCCGCTGTGTCCCGCTGTGTCCTGCTGTGTCACATTGTGTCCTGTGTTGTCCCGCTTTGTCCCCCACTGTGACCTCGTTGTGTTTCCCGCTGTGTCCCGCTGTTACCACTCTGTGACCCCGCTGTGTACCGCTCTGTACCCCGCTGTGTCCCGCTATGTTCCCGCAGTGTACCCGCTGTTTCCCGCTGTGTCCTCGCTGTGTCCACTGCTGTGTCCCATTGTGTCCCCAGCTGTGTACCCCGCTGTGTCCGATGTGTCTCCGCTGTATCGACGCTGTGTCCTGCTGGGTCCCGCTGTGTCCTCGCTGTGTTCCTCGTTGTGTCCCACTGTGTACCCCGCTCTGTCCCCCGCTGTGTCCCTGCTGTGTCCCCACTGTGTCCCGCTGTGTCCCGCTTTGTCCTCGCTGTGTCCCAAGCTGTGTTCCGCTGTGTCCCCCGCTGTGTCCCGCTGTGTCCCGCTGTGGCCCCGCTGTGTCCCGCTGTGTCCCCCGCTGTGTCCCGCTGTGTCCCTGCTGTGACCCGCTCTGTCCCCGCTGTATTGACGCTGTGTCCCGGTGTGTCCTGCTGTGTCCGCGCTGTGTTCCCGGCTGTGTCCCGTTGTGTACCCCTCTGTGTCCCCCGCTGTGTCCCGCAGTATCCCCGGCTGTGACCCGCTGTGTCCCACTGTGTAACCCGCTGTGTCCAGCTGTGTCACCGCTGTGTCCCGCTGTGGCCCATCTCTGTCTCCGCTGTCCCCCGCTGTGTCCCCCGCTGTGTACCACTGTGTCCCGCCGTGTCCCCCGCTTTTTCCTGCAGTGTCACCGCAATGTCCCCGCTGTGTCCCGCTGTGTCACACTGTGTCCCGTGGTATCCCACTTTGTCCCCCGCTGTTTCCCCGCTCTGTCCCCCGCTGAGTCCCCTCTTTATCGACGATGTGTCCCGCTGTGTTCCGCTGTGTCCTCGCTGTGTTCCCCGCTGTGTCCCGCTGTGTCCCCTGCTGTGTCCCCCGCGGTGTCCTCTCTGTGTACCCCGCTGTGTCCCGCTGTGTCCTCGCTGGGTCTCCCGCTGTGTCCCGCTGTGTCCCCTGCTGTGTCCCGCTCAGTCCCGCTGTGTTCCCCGCTGTGTCCCGCTGTGTCCGGCTGTGTCCCCCGCTGTGTCCCCCGCTGTGTCCCCCGCAGTGTCAGTGCTGTGTCCCGCTGTGTCCTCGCTGTGTCCCGCTGTGTCTCACTGTGCCCCCACTGAGTCCTGTTGTGTTCACAGCTGTGTACCACGCTGTGTAACGCTGTGTCCCCGCTGTATCGACGCTGTGTACCGCTGGGTCCCGCTGTGTCCTCGCTGTGTTCCCCGCTGTGTCCCGCTGTGTCCCCCACTGTGTCCCCCGCTGTGTCCCTATGTGTCCCACGCTTTGTCCCCCTGTGTCCCCGCAGTTTCCCCGCTGTGTCCCGCTGTTTCCCACTGTGTTCTGTGGTGTCCCGCTTTGTCCCCCGCTGTGTCCCCTGGTGAGTCGCCGCTGTGTCCCCGCTTTGTCCCGCTGAGTCCTCCATGTGTCTCCCTCTGTGTCCCGCTGTGTCCCCCGCTGTGTCCCGCTGTGTCCACTGCTGGGACCCGGCTGTGTCCCGCTGTGTCCCGCTGTGTCCCGCTGTGTCCTCGCTGTGTCCCCTGCTGTGTCCCGTTGTGTCCCCAGCTGTGTCCCCTGCTATGTCCCGCTGTGTCTACTGCTGTGTCCACGCTGTGTCCCGCTTTGTCTCGCTGTGTCCCGCTGTGCCCTGCAGTGTCCCGCTCTGTCCCGCTGTGTCCTCGCTGTGTCACGCTGTGTCCCGCTGTGTCCCCCACTGTTTCCCCTGCTGTGTCCGGCTGTGTACCCCACTGTGTCCCGCTCTGTCCCCCTCTGTTTCCCGCTGTGTCCCCCGTGTGTTCCACTGTGTCCCCGCAGTGTCACTGCTGTTTCCTGCTGTGTCCCGCTGGGTTCCGTGGTGTCCCTCTTTGTCTCCCGCTGTGTCCCCCGCTGTGTCCCGCTGTGTCCGACTGTGTCCCGCTCTGTCCCCGCTGTGTCCCGCTGTGTCCCGCTGTGTCCCCGCTGTGTGCCCGCTGTGTCCCGCTGTGTCCCCCGCTTTGTCCTGCTGTGTCCCCCGCAGTGTCCCGCTGTGTCCCACTGAGTCACTCTGTGACCCTTGGAGTCCCTCTTTGTCCCCGGCTGTGTCCACCGCTGAAACCCCCTCTTTGGGGCCGCTAAGTGGCTGCTTTGAACCTCGCTGAGCCCCCCCGCTGTCTCCCGCTTTAGTCCCCCACTAAATCCCCCTCTGTGAACGCCACTGAGTCTCCCTGTAGTCCACCACTGAGGACCCCTGCTGTCCACCCACTTAGTCCTCAGAATGAGGATCCCCTGGGAACCTG
>NW_012294433.1:0-1598 GCF_000151885.1 Dipodomys ordii | reverse complement strand
TCTGTGTCCCCCAGTTGTGTCCATGACTGTGTACATCGCTGGGCCCCCCGCTGTTTCCCGCTGGGTCCCCCGCTGTGTCATGCTGTGTCCCGCTGTGTCCCCTGCTGTGTCCCCTGCTTTGTCCCGCTGTGTCCCCCGCTGTGTCCCGTTGTGTCCCCCGCTGTGTCCCGCTGTGTCCTCGCTGTGTCACACTCTGTCTCCCCCTTGTCCCCGCTGTGTCCCGCTCTGTCCCGTGGTGTCCCGCTTTGTCCCCCGCTGTGTCCCCCGCTGAGTCCCGCTGTGTCCCCGCTGTGTCCCGCTCTGTTCTCCCTGTGTCCCCAGCTGTGTCCCGCTGTGTCCCCTGCTGTGTCCCGCTGTGTCTACTGCTGTGTTCCTTCTGTGTCCCGCTGTGTCCCCCTGTGTCCCCCTGTGTCCTCACTGTGTCCCACGCTGTGTTCTGCTGAGTATTTTCTGTGACCCCCGATGTGCCCCGTTGTGTCCCCAGCTGTGTACCCCGCTGTGGCCCACTGTGTCCCCGCTGTTTCTATGCTTTGTCCCACTGGGTCCCGCTGTGTCCTCTCTGTGTCCACCGCTGTGTCCCGCTGTGTCCAACACTGTGTCCCGCTGTGTCCCCCGCTGTGTCCCCCGCTGTGTCCCGCTGTGTCCCCCGCTGTGTCCCGCTGTGTCCACTGCTGTGTCCCCGCTGTGTCCCGCTTTTCCCCCCGCTCTGTCCCGCTGTGTCCTCGCTGTGTCCCCCGCTGTGTCCCACTGTGTCCTCGCTGTGTCCCCCGCCCTGCCCCGCTGTGTCCCCCACTGTGTCCTGATGTGTCGCGCTTTGTCCCGCTGTGTCCCTGCTGTTACCCTCAATGTCCCAGTGTGTCCCCGCTGTAGTCCCTCTGTGTCTCGCTGTGTATACCCCGCTTTGTCCAGCTTTGTCCCCGCTGGGTCCCGCTGTGTCCTCACTGTGGTCCCTGTTGTGTCCCGCTCTGTCTCCCGCTGTGTCCCCCGCTGTGTCCTGCTGTGTCCCATGCTGTGTCCCTTGTTGTCCCGCTGTGTCCCCCACTGTGTCCCTGCTGTGTCCCAGCTGTGTCACACTGTGTCCCGGTGTGTCCTGTTGTGTCCCGCTGTGACCCTGCTGAGTCTCCCTGTGTCCCGCTGTGTCCCGCTGTGTCGTCGCTCTGTCCTCCGCTGTGTCCCACGCTGTGTCCCGCTGTGTCCCGCTGTGTCCCGCTCTATCCCGCTGTGTCCCCGCTGTGCGCCCACTCTGTCCCGCTGAGTACCCCTCTGTGTCCAACTGTGTCCCCGCTGTGTCCCCTCTCTCTCCCCTGCTGTCCCCCGCTGTGTCTCCCGCTGTGTCCCGCTGTGTCCCGCTGTGTCCCCGCTGTGTCCCCTGCTGTGTCCCGCTGTGTCCCCGCTGTGTCCCCTGCTGTGTCCCGCTGTGTCACGCTCTTTCCCTGCTCTATCCCCGCTGGGTCCCCCGCTGTGTCCCGCTGGGTCCCCCGCTGAGTCCCTGCTGTGTTTACGCTTTGCCCCGCGGTGTCCCACTGTTCCCCGCTGTGTCCCGCTGTATCCCCCACTGTGTCCCATTGTTTCCCCAGCTGTGTACCCTGCTGTGTCCC
>NW_012294432.1:0-4198 GCF_000151885.1 Dipodomys ordii | reverse complement strand
GTCCCCGCTGTGTCCCGATGTGTCTCGCAGTGTCCCCAGCTGTGTCCCGCTTTGTCTACTGCTGTGTCCCTACTATGTCCTGCTGTGGTCCGCTGTGCCCCTCTGTGTCCCGCTGTGTTCCCCGCTGTGTCCCACTGTGTACCCTTCTGTGTCCCCCTCTGTGTCCCACTGTGTCCCCTGCTGTGTCCCGCTGTGTCCCGCTATGTCCCTCTGTGTACTGCTGTGTCCCACGCAGAGTGCCGCTGTGTCCCCGCTGTGTCCCACCTGTGTCCCCCGCTGTGTCCGGCTGTGTCCCACTGTGTCCCCCGCTGTGTCCCCCGCTGTGTCCCGCTGTGTCCCCCGCTGTGTCCCGCAGTGTCCCCAGCTGTGGTGTTCTGTATCCCAGTGTGTCCCTGCTGTATCCCACTGTGTCCCCGCTGTGTCCTCCGATGTGTCCCGCTGTGTCCCAGGCTGTGTCACACGCTGTGTCTCGCTGTGACCCCCGCTGTGTCCCACTTTGTCCGCCCTGTGTCCCCCGCTGTGTCCCGCGGTGTCCCCCGCTGTGTCCCCCTGGGTTCCCTGCTGTGTCCCCGCTGTGTCCCACTGGGTTCCGCTGTGTCCCGATGTGTCCTCACTGTGTCTCCCGCAGTGTCCCGCTGCGTCTTCGCTTTTCCCCCGCTGCGTCCCGCTGTGTCCCCCACTGTGTCCCACTGTGTCCCGCTTTGTCCCGCTGTGTTCTCGCTGTGTCCCCCGCTGTGTCCCGCTGAGTCCCTCGCTGTGTCCCGCTGTGTCCCGCTGTGTCCGCGCTGTGTTCTGCTTTGTCCCCAGCTGTGTCCCCCGCTGTGTCCTCGCTGAGTCCCCGCTGTGTCCCGCTGTTTCCTCACTGTGTCCCCTGCTGTGTCCCGCTGTGTCCCCCGATGTTTCCCCTGCTGTGTCCCACTGTGTCCCCAGCTGTGTGTCCCCCGCTGTGTCCCCCACTGTGTCCCACTGAGTCACCTGCTGTGTCCCCGCTGTGTCCCGCTGTGTCACGCTGTGGCCTCGCTGCATCACACGCTCTGTCCCGCTGTGTCCTCACTGTGTCCCACGCTCAGTCCCGCTCTGTCCCCCGCTGTGTCCCACTGTGTCCCCTGCTGTGTCCCCCGAAGTGTCCCCACTGTGTCCCGCTGTGTCCCGCTTTGTCCCCGCTGGGTCTCGTTGTGTCCCGTTGGGTCCCGCTATGTTCCTGCTGTATCGACGCTGTGTCCCGCTGTGTCCCGCTGTGTCCTCGCTGTGTTCCCCGAAGTGTCCCACTGGGTCCCCCGCTGTATCCCCCGCTGTGTCCCCCTCTGTGTCCCCTGTTGTGTCCCGCTGTGTCCCTCTGTGTCCCCCTGTGTCCAGCTGTGTCCCCGCTGTGTCCCGCTCTGTCCCCTGCATTGTCCCACACTGTGTCCCACTCTGCCCCCCGCTGTGTCCCACTGTGTCCCCGCTGTATTGACGCTGTGTCCCGCTGGGTCCCGCTGTGTCCTCGCTGTGTTCCTTTCTGTGTCCCCCTGTGTCCCCCTCTCTGTCCCCCGCTGTGTCCGGCTGTGGCCCCCGCTGTGTCCCGTTGTGTCCACCGCTTTGTCCCGGTGTGTCCCCGCAGTGTCCCCGCTGTGTCCCGCTGTGAACCACTGTGTCCAGTTGTGTCCCGGTTTGTCCCCCGCTGTGTCCCCCACTGAGTCCCCTCTGTTTCCCGCTGTGTCCTCGCTGTGTCCCCCGCTGTGTCCCGCTGTGTCCCTGTTGTGTCTGCTGTGTCCCCCGCTGTGACCCCCGCTGTGTCCCCACTGTGTCCCGCTGTGTCCCGCTGTGTCCCCTGCTGTGTCCATGCTGCCTCCTGCTATGTCCCGCTGTGTCCCGCTGTGTCCTGGCTGTATCCCCCGCTCTGTCCCGCTGTGTCCTCACTGTGTCCCCCACTGTGTCCCGCTGTCTCCCGCTGTGTCCCCGCTGTGTGGCCACTTTCTCCTGCTGTGGCCACCACTTTGTCCAGCTGTGTCCCCGCTCTGTCCCCCTGTGTCCCCCTCTCTGTCGCCCGCTGTGTCCGGCTGTGGCCCCCGCTGTGTCCCGTTGTTTCCCGTTGTGTCCACCGCTGTGTCCCGCTGTGTCTACTGCTGTGTCCCGCTGTGTCTACTGCTGTGTTCCTGCTGTGTCCCGCTGTGTCCCGCTGTGTCCCGCTGTGTCCTCGCTGTGTCCCACGCTGTGTTCCGCAGTGTGCTTGCTGTGTCCCCCGATGTGTCCCTTTGTGTCCCCAACTGTGTACCCCACTTTGTCCCGCTGTGTCCCCGCTGTATCGATGCTGTGTTCCGCTGTGTCCCTGCTGTGATACGCTGTGTCCCGCTGTGTCCCCGCAGGGTCACCGCTGTTTCCCGCTGTGTCCTGCTGTGTTCTGTGGTGTCCCGCTATGTCCCTCGCTGTGTCCCCCGCTGAGTCCCTGCTTTGTCCCTGCTGTGTCCCGTGCTGTGTCCTCGCTGTGTGCCCCGCTTTCTCCTGCTCTGTCCCCCTCTGTGTCCTTCTGTGTCTTCTGCTGTGTCCCTGCTGTGTCCCACTGTGTCCCGCTGTGTCCTCGCTGTGTACCCCGCTGTTTCCCGCTGTGTCCCCGCTGTATCGAAGTTGTGTCCCGCTGGGTCCCGCTGTGTCCTCGCTGTGTTCCCCGTTGTGTCCCGCTGTGTAACACTCTGTGTCCCCCTCTGTGTCCCGCTGTGTTCCGCTGTGTCCCGCTGTGAACCGCTGTGTCCCGCTGTGTACTGCTGTGTCCCCCGCTGAGTCCCGCTGTGCCCCGCTGTGTCCCCCTGTGTCCTGTTGTGTCCCCAGCTGTGTACCCCGCTGTGTCCCACTGTGTCCCCGCTGTACCGACGCTGTGTCCCGCTGTGTCCTCGCTATGTTCCCCGCTGTGTCCCGCAGTGTTCCCCGCTGTGTCCCCCACTCTGTCCCGCTGTGTCCCCCACTGTGTCCCGCTGTGTTCTGCTTTGTCCCCCACTGTGTCCCGCTGTGTTCTGCTTTGTCCCCCGCTGTGTCCCTTCTGTGTCCCCGCTGCGTCCAGCTGTGTCCCGCTATGTCCTACTCTGTCACGCTTTGTCCCTCGCTGAGTCCCGCTGTGTCCTCGCTGTGTCCCCTGCTGTGTCCCGCTGTGTAACCTGCTGTGTCCCGCTGTGTCCCGCTGTGTCCCTGCTGTGACCCGCTGTGTTCCGCTGTGTCCCCGCTGTGTCCCAGCTGTGTCCCGCTGTGTCCCCTGCTGTGTCCCGCTGTGTCTCCGCTGGGTCACCGCTGTTTCCCGCTGTGTCCCACTGTGTCCCGCTGTGTCCCCCACTGTGTCCATTTGTGTCCCCAGCTGTGTAACCCGCTGTGTAACGCTGTGTCCCCGCTGTATCAACACTGTGTCCCGCTGAGTCCCGCTGAGTCCTCGCTGTGTTCCCTGTTGTGTCCCGCTGTGTCCCCCTCTGTGTCCCCCGGTGTGTCCTGCTGTGCCGCTCGCTGTGTCCTGTTGTGTTCGGCTGTGTCCCCCGCTGTGTCCCTGCTGTGTCCCTGCTGTGTCCCCACTGTGTCACACTGTGTCCCGCTGTGTCCTCGCTGTGTCCCACGCTGTGTTCCGCTGTGTCCTCACTGTGTCCCCTGCTGTGTTCCTTTGTGTCCCCAGCTGTGTACCCCGCTGTGTCCCACTGTGTCCCCGCTGTATCGACGCTGTGTCCCACTGGGTACCGCTGTGACCTCGCTCTGTCCGCCGCTGTGTCCCGCTGTGTCCCGCTGTGTCCACCGCTGTGTCCCGCTGTGTCTACTGCTGTGTCCCTGCTGTGACACGCTGTTTCCCGCTGTGTCCCCACTGTGTCCCCGCTGTGTCCCGCTGTGTCCTCGCTGTGTCACCCGCTGTGTCCCGCTATGTCCTTGCTGTGTCCTCGCAGAGTAACCGCTGTTTCCCGCTGTGTCCCGCTGTGTTCTGTGGTGTCCCGCTATGTCCCTCGCTGTGTCCCCCGCTGAGTCCCCAATTTGTCCCTGCTGTGACCCCCGCTGTGTCCTCGCTGTGTGCCCTGCTGTCTCCGGCTCTGTCCCCTGCTGTGTCCCACTGTGTCTACTGCTGTGTCCCTGCTGTGTCCTGCTGTGTCCCGCTGTCTCCTCGCTGTGTCCCACACTGTGTTCCGCTGTGTCCTCGCTGTGTCCCCCGATTTGTCCCTTTGTGTCCCCAGCTGTGTACCCCGCTGTGTCCCGCTGT
>NW_012294431.1:0-5797 GCF_000151885.1 Dipodomys ordii | reverse complement strand
ACAACGGGACACAGTGGGGGCACAGCGGGACACAGCGGAACACAGTGGGACACAGCAGGGCAAAGCGTGAGACACAGTGGGGGACAGAGAGTGACACAGCGGGGGACACAGCGAGGGCACAGCGGGACACAGCGGGGGAAACAGCGGGACACAGCGGTGGACACAGGGGGACAGAGCGGGGGACACAGCGGGACACAGCGGGGGAAACAGCGGGACACAGCGGTGGACACAGCGGGACAGAGCGGGGACACAGCGGGACACAGCGGTGGACACAGCGGGACACAGCGGTGGACACAGCGAGGACACAGCGGGACCCAGCGGGACACAGCGTCGATACAGCGGGGACAGAGTAGGCCACAGCGGGGTACACAGCAGGGGACACAACGGGGCACATCGGGGGACACAGCAAGGACTCAGCGGAACACAGCGTGGGACACAGTGAGGACACAGGTGGACACAGCGGGGCACAGCTGGACACAGCAGGAACACAGCAGTAGACACAGCGGGAAACAGCAGGGGTCACAGCGGGACACAGCGGGGGACACAGGGATGACAGAGCGCGACACAGCGGGGACACAGCGGGGACTCAGCGGGGGACACAGCGGGGGACAAATCGGGACACCACGGGACACAGCGGGAAACAGCGGTAACCCTGCGGGGACACAGCGGGACACAGCGGGGGACACAGCAAGGACACAGCGGGACACAGCAGGGGACACAGCGAGGACACAGCGGGGGACACAGCGGGGGACACTGCGAGACACAGCGCGGAACACAGCGAGGACACAGCGGGACCCAGCGGGACACAGCGTCGATACAGCGGGGACACAGCGTTACACAGCAGGGTACACAGCTGTGGACACAACGGGACACAGTGGGGGCACAGCGGGACACAGAAGAACACAGTGGGACACAGCGGGGACAAAGCGTGAGACACAGCGGGGGACAGAGCGGGAGACAGCGGGGGACACAGCGAGGACACAGCGGGACATAGCGGGGGACACAGCGGGACACAGCGGTGGACACAGCGGGACAGAGCGGGGGACACAGCGGGACATAGCAGTGGACACAGCGGGACACAGCAGGGACAGAGCGGGACCCAGCGGGGGACCCAGCGAGGACACAGCGGGACACAGCGGGGGACACAGCGAGGACACAGCGGGGGACACAGCGGGGGACAGTGCGGGACACAGCGGGGAACACAGCGAGGACACAGCGGGACCCAGCGGGACACAGCGTCGATACAGCAGGGACACAGCGTTACACAGCGGGGTACACAGCGGTGGTCACAACGGGACACAGTGGGGGCACAGCGGGAAACAGCGGAACACAGTGGGACACAGCTGGGACAAAGCGTGAGACACAGCGGGGACAGAGCGGGAGACAGCGGGGGACACAGCGAGGACACAGTGGGACACAGCGGGACACAGCTTCGATACAGCGGGGACACAGTGGGCCACAGCGGGGTACACAGCTGGGGACACAACGGGGCACATCGGGGGACACAGCAAGGACTCAGCGGAACACAGCGTGGGACACAGTGAGGACACAGGGGGACACAGCGGGACACAGAGGGACACAGCAGGAACAAAGCAGTAGACACAGCGGGACACAGCAGGGGACACAGCAGGACACAGCGGGGGACACAGGGAGGACAGAGCAGGACAAAGCGGGGACACAGCGGGAACTCAGCGGGGGACACAGCGGGGGACAAAGCGGGACACCACGGGACACAGCGGGACACAGCGGGGACAAGGGGGAGACAGAGCGGGACACAGCGCGGACACAGCGGGACACAGCGGGGGACACAGTAGGACACAGCGGGGGACACAGCGAGGACACAGCGGGACACAGCGGGGGACACAGCGAGTACACAGCGGGGGACACTGCGGGACACAGCAGGGAACACAGCGAGGACACAGCGAGACCCAGCGGGACACAGCGTCGATACTGCAGGGATACAGCGTTACACAGCGTGGTACACAGCTGTGGACACAACGGGACACAGTGGGGGCACAGCGGGACACAGCAGAACACAGTGGGACTCAGAGGGGACAAAGCGTGAGACACAGCGGGGGACAGAGCGGGAGACAGCGGGGGACACAGCGAGGACACAGCGGGACACAGCGGGGGAAACAGCGGGACACAGCGGTGGACACAGGGGGAGAGAGCGGGGAACACAGCGGGACACAGCGGTGGAAACAGCGGGACACAGCGGTGGACCCAGCGAGGACCCAGCGGGACCCAGCGGGACACAGTGTCGATACAGCTGGGATACAGCCTTACACAGCGTGGTACACATCTGTGGACACAACGGGACACAGTGGGGGCACAGCGGGACAGAGCGGGACTCAGTGGGACACAGCGAAGACAAATCGTGAGACACAGTGGGGGACAGAGCGGGAGACAGCGGGGGAAACAGCGAGGACACAGCAGTACACATCGGGACACAGCAGGGACAGAGCGGGACAGAGCGGGACACAGCGGGACACAGCGGGGGACACAGCAGGACACAGCGGAGGACCCAGCGAGGACACAGCGGGACACAGTGGGGGACACAGCGAGGACACAGCGGGGGACACAGCGGGGGACACTGCGGGACACAGCGGGGAACACAGCGAGGACCCAGCGGGACCCAGCGGGACACAGCGTCGATACAGCGGGGATACAGCGTTACACACCGTGGTTCACATCTGTGGACACAAAGGGACACAGTGGGGGCAGATCGGGACACAGTGGGACACAGGGAGGACAAATCATGAGACGTAGCGGGGGACAGAGCGGGAGACAACGGGGGACACAGCGAGGACACAGCAGGACACAGCGAGACACAGCAGGGACAGAGCGGGACACAGTGGGACCCAGCGGGACACAGCAGGTGACAAAGCGGGACACAGCGGGGGACCCAGCGAGGACACAGCGGGACACAGCGGGGGACACAGCGAGGACACAGCGGGGGACACAGTGGGGGATACTGCGGGACACAGCGGGGAACACAGCGAGGACACAGCGGGACCCAGTGGGACACAGCGTCGATACAGCGGGGACACAGCGTTACTCAGCGTGGTACACAGCTGTGGACACAACGGGACACAGTGGGGGCACAGCGGGAAACAGCGGAACACAGTGGGACACAGCTGGGACAAAGCGTGAGACACAGCAGGGGACAGAGTGGGAGACAGCGGGGGACACAGCGGGGACACAGCGGGGACTCAGCAGGGTCACAGCGCGATACAGCGGGACACAGAGTGACACAGCGGGACACAGCAGAGGACACAGCGGGACACAGCAGAGGACAGAGCAACGACACAGCAGGACACAGCGGGGACACAGGGGGACTCAGCAGGGTTACAGCAGGACACAATGGGACACAGCAGGACACAGCTTGGCACAGCGGGGACACAGCAGGGACACAGCAGGGACACAGCGCGGGACACAGCGGGACAAAACGGGACACAGCGGGGGACACAGTAGGACAGAGCAGGGGACACAGTGGGGGACAGAGAGGGACAACACGATTAACAGAGCATGGACAGAGAGGGACCCAGCGGGACACAGCCTCGATACAGCGGGATTCACAGCGTTACACAGCAGGTTACACAGCTGGGGACACAGCGGGACACAGTGGTGTACACAGCGGGACACAGCGGGACAGAGTGGGACACAGATGGGATAAAGCGTGTGTCACAGCGGGGGACAGAGCGGGAGACAGCGCGGGACACAGCGAGGACACAGCGGGACACAGCGGGGACACAGCGGAGATACAGCGGGGAATCAGCTGGGGACACAGCGGGGGACAACGCGGGACACCACGGAACACAGCGGGACACAGCGCGAAACAGCGGTGACCCTGCGGGGACACAGCGGGACACAGCGGGGGACACAGCGGGAAACAGCGGTACAGAGTGGTGGACACAGCGGGAGACAGCGGGGGACACAGCGAGGACACAGTGGGACACAGCGTGGGACAAACTGGGAGACAGCGGGGCACACAGCGAGGACACAGCAGGACACCGAGGGTACTCAGCGGGGGACACAGCTGGGGACAAAGCAGGACACCATGGGACACAGTGTGACACAGCGGGACACAGCGGCGACACTGCGGGGACACAGCGGGACAAAGCGGGGGACACAGCCTGACACAACGGAGTACACAGCGGGACACAGCGGGCACAAAGTGGGGACACAGCGTGACACAGCAGGACACAGCAGGGACAGAGCGGGACACAGCGGGACACAGAGGAGCCACAGCGGGGACACACTGGGACACTGAGGGTCACAGCAGGGACACAGCGGGACAAAGCGGGACACATCAGGACACAGCGGGGGACACAGAGGGACACAGCAGGGGACACAGCGAGGACACAGTGGGACACAGCGGGAGACACAGCGAGGACACAGCGGGACACAGCGGGGGAAAAAGCGGGACACAGCGGGGACACAGCAGTGGACACAGCGGGAGACAGCGGGGGACACAGCGGGACACAGCGGGGGACACGGCGGGGGCCACAGCGGGACACAGTGGGACACAACTGGGGACACAGCGGTACACAGCGGTGGACACAGCGGGACACAGCGGTGGACACAGCGAGGACACAGCGGGACCCAGCGGGACACAGCGTCGATACAGCGGGGACAGAGTGGGCCACAGCGGGGTACACAGCTGGGGACACAACGGGGCACATCGGGGGACACAACAAGTACTCAGCGGAACACAGCGTGGGACACAGTGGTGGACACAGCGGGACACAGCGTTACAGAGTGGGATACAGACGGGATAAAGCGTGAGACACAGCGGGGGACAGAGCGGGAGACAGCGGGGGACACAGCGAGGACACAGCGGGACACAGCGGGGACACAGCGGAGACACAGCGGGGACTCAGCTGGGGACACAGCGGGGGACAACGCGGGACACCACGGAACACAGCGGGACACAGCGCGAAACAGCGGTGACCCTGCGGGGACACAGCGGGACACAGCGGGGGACACAGCGGGAAACAGCGGTACAGAGTGGGGGACACAGCGGGAGACAGCGGGGGACACAGCGAGGACACAGTGGGACACAACGTGGGACAAAGTGGAAGAAAGCGGGGAACACAGCGAGGACACAGCAGGACACCGAGGGTACTCAGCGGGGGACACAGCTGGGGACAAAGCAGGACACCATGGGACACAGTGTGACACATCGGGACACTGCGGCGACACTGCGGGGACACAGCGGGACAAAGCGGGGGACACAGCCTGACACAACGGAGTACACAGCGGGACACAGCGGGCACAAAGCGGGGACACAGTGTGACACAGCAGGACACAGCAGGGACAGAGCGGGACACAGCGGGACACAGAGGGGCCACAGCGGGGACACACCGGGACACTGAGGGTCACAGCAGGGACACAGCGGGACAAAGCGGGACACATCAGGACACAACGGAGGACATAGCGGGATACAGCTGGGGACATTGCGAGGACACAGTGGGACAAAGCGTGGGACACAGCCTGAGACAACGGAGTACTCAGCGGGACTCAGCGGGCATATTGCGGGTACACAGCGTGACACATCAGGACACAGCAGGGACAGAGTGGGACTCAGCGGGATACAGAGGGGCCACAGCGGGGACTCACCGGGACACTGAGGGTCACAGCAGTGACACATCGGGACATAGCGGGACACATCATGACACAGCGGGGGACACAGTGGGACACAGGAGGGGACACAGTGAGGACTCATCGTGACACAGCGGGAGACACAGCGAGGACATCTGCGGGACACAGCGGGGGAAAAGTGGGACACAGCAGG
>NW_012294430.1:0-5797 GCF_000151885.1 Dipodomys ordii | reverse complement strand
TACTTTATATCGGGATGAGCATAGATTAGTTGTTTTAAGTGTTGTGAAGAGTGTACTCTTGAAATATTTTGTTATGGGGAGCCCTAGCTATAGATATGCAATGAACAACGCTAAAAAAATCGTATTCTTTCGAAGGTTGAGGCTTATTTATTTATTATGATGTTATTTTATTTTGAGGATTTTTATTAGTAGATGAGATGATGATGAAGTTTAAGAAGAATTCTATAAAAGTAGAAATAGTAGTTTGTGTTTGTGGAGGTGGTGGAGGAGGAGGAAGTGAAGGAGGAGGAGGAGGAGGAGGAGGAGAAGGAGAAGGAGAAGCAAAAGGAGAAGCAAAAGGAGAAGCAGTAGAAGCAGAAGAAGCAGAAGCAGAGAAGCAGAAGCAGAAGAAAAAGTATAAGCAAAAGAAGCAGAATCAGAGGGAGAAGCAGAAGAAGGAGAAGGAGCAGAAGGAGAATGAGAAGCAGAAGGAGAATCAGAAGGAGAAGCAGAAGAAGGAGAAGCAGAAGCAGAAGAAGCAGCAGAAGGAGAAGCAGAAGCAGAAGAAGATGCAGAAGGAGAAGCAGGAGAAGCAGAAGAAGCAGAAGCAGAAGGAGAAACAGAAGTAGGAGAAGGAGAAGGAGAAGGAAGGGCAGCAGAAGCAATAGGAGAAGCAGAAGGAGAAGCAGAAGCAGAATGAGAAGCAAAAAGAATAGCAGTAGAAGCAGAAAAACTAGGAGAAGCAGCAGAAAGAGAAGAAGAAGAAGAAGAAGAAGAAGAAGAAGAAGAAGAAGAAGAAGAAGAAGAAGAAGAAGAAGAAGAAGAAGAAGATGCAGAAGGAGAACCAGAGAAGCAGAAGACGGAGAAGGAGAAGGCGAAAGAGAAGGATTAGGAGTAGGAGAAGCAAAAGGATAAGCAGAAGCAGAAATAGACGCAGAAGGAGAAGCAGCACGAGATGAAGGAGAAGCAGGAGAAGCAGAAGCAGGAGAATCAGAAGAAACAGAAGACGCAGAAGCAGAATGAGAAGCAGAAGGAAAAATTGAAGCAGAAGCAGAAGCAGAAGGAGAAGCAGAAGCAGAAGGAGAAGCAGAAGAAGAAGGAGAAGCAGAAAGAGAAGCACAACGAGAAGCAGGAGAAGCAGAAACAGGAGAAGCAGAAGCAGAAGAAACATAGGAAGGAGAAGAAGCAGATGCAGAAAGAGAAGCAGAAACAGAAGGAAAAGCAGAAATAGAAGCAGGAGAAGCAGAAGAAGCAGCAGCAGGAGAAGCAGAAGCAGAAGAAGCAGAAGCAGAACCTGAAGCAGAAGGAGAAGCAGGAGAAGCAGAATCTGAGGAAGCAGAAGGAGAAGCAGAAGCAGAAAGAGAAGCAAAAGCAGAAGGATAAGCAGAACTAGAAGCAGAAGAAACAGAAGAAGCAGAGGCAGTAGCAGAAGAAACAGAAGATGCAGAAGCAGAAGGAGAAGCAGAAGGAAAAGCAGAAGAACGAGAAGGTGAGGGAGAAGGAGAAACAGAAGGAGAAGCAGAAAGAGAAGCAGAAGAAGGAGCAGGAGAAGGAAAAGCAGCAGGAGAAGCAGAAAGAGCAGCAGAAGGAGGAGCAGGAGATGCAGAAACAGGAGAAGCATAAGCAGAACAAACAGGAGAAGGACAAGAAGCAGAAGCAGAAGGAGAAGCAGAAACAGAAGGAGAAGCAGAAAGAGAAGGAGGGGAAGCAGAAGAAGCAGAAGCAGGAGAAGCAGAAGCATAAGAATCCGAAGAAGCAGAAGGAGAACTTCAGACAGAAGGAGAAGCAGGAGAAGCAGAAGAAGCAGAATCTGGAAAAGGAGAAGGAGAAGCAGAAGCAGAAAGAGAATGAAAATCAGAAGGAGAAGCAGAAGAAACAGAAGAAGTAGAAGCAGTAGCAGTTGTAGCAGAAGCAGAACGAGAAGCAGAAGGAAAAGCAGAAGAAGAAGAAGGAGAAGGAGAAACAGAAGGAGAAGCAGATGTAGAAGCAGAAAGAGAAGCAGGTAAAGCAGAAGAAGAAGAAGGAGAATAAGAAGGAGAAGCAGAAGAAGGAGAAGGAGAAGCAGAAGCAGAAAAAGATGCAGAAGGAAAAGCAGAAGAAGCAGAAGCAGAAGGAGAAGCAGGAAAAGCAGAAGAAGCAGGGGCAAAAGGAGAAGCAAAAGAAGGAGAAGGAGAAGCAGAGGCAGAAGAAGAAGCATAAGGCCAAGCACAAGCAGAAGGAGATTCAGAAGGAGGAGCAGAAGAAGCAGAAGATGAAGGAGAAGCAGAAGTAGGAGAAGGAGAAGGAGGAGAAGCAGAAGCAGAAGGAGAAGCAGAGCGGAATGAGAAGCAGAAAGAGAAGCAGGAGAAACACAAGAAGCAGAAGCAGGAGAAGCCGAAAGAGAAGAAGCAGAAGAAGCAGAATCAGAATCAGAAGTACAAGCAGAAGCAGAAGGAGAAGCAGCAGAAGAAGTAGAATCAGAAATTCAGGCAGGAGAAACAGAAGAAGCAGAAGCAGAAGGCGAAGCAAAAAGAGAAGGAGGAGAAGGAGAAGTAGAAGAAGCAGCAGACGGAGAAGCAGCAGAAGAAGCAGAACAACAAGCAGGAGAAGCAGAAGTACAAAGAGAAGTAGAAGCAGAAGCAGAAGCAGAATAAGAAGCAATAGAAGCATAAGAAGCAGAAGCAGGAGAAGCAGAAGCAGAAGATAAAGAAGAAGCATAAGAAGCAGAAGCAGAGGGAGAAACAGAAGAAGGAGAAAAAGCATCAGAAGTTGAAGCAGAAGGAGATGCAGAAGCAGAAAGCGAAGCAGAAACAGAAGGAGAAGAAGAAGGAGAAGTTGGAGAATCAGAAGAAGCAGAAGCTGAAGCAGAAACGGAAGGAGAAGGATAAGCAGGAGGAGCAGAAGAAGCAGAAGCGGGAGAAGCAGAAGAAGAAGAAGAAACAGAAGAAGGAGAAGGAGCAGAAGGAGAAGCAGAAGCAGAAAGAGAAGCAGAAGAAGCAGAAGAAGCAGTAGCAGGAGAAGCAGAAGCAGAAGAAACAGAAGAAGCCGAAGAATCAGAAGGAGAACCTGAAGCAGAAGGAGAAGCAGAAGCAGCAGAAGCTGGAAAAGCAGAAGCAGAAGAGACCGAACAAGCAGAAGAAGCAGAAGCAGAACGAGAAGCAGAAGAAGAAGGAGAAAGAGAAGGATTAGGAGAGGAGGAGCAGAAGCAGAATAAGAAGCAGAAAGAGAAGCAGAAGAAGAAGCAGAAGGAGAAACAGAAGAAGCAGAAGCAGGAGAAGCAGAAGCAGAAGCAGAATGAGAAGCACAAGAAGGAGAAATTGAAGGAGAAGGAGAATGAGACGGAGAAGCAGAAGGAGAAGTAGGAGAAGCAGAAGAAGAAGAAGCAGGAGAAGCAGAAACAGAAGAAACAGAAGGAGAAGAGCAGAAGCAGAAGGAGAAGCAGAAAATGCAGAAGCTGAAGCAGAAGAAGAAGAAACAGAAAAAGCAGAAGAAGCAGAAGAAGAAGCAGCAGGAGAAGCAGAAGAAGAAGAAGGAAAAGGAGAAAGAGAAGGATTAGGAGTAGGAGAAACAGAAGGATAAGCAGAAGCAGAAATAGAAGGAGAATGAGAAGGAGAAGCAGGAGAAGCAGAAGACGCAGAAGCAGGAGAAGCAGAAGCAGAAGAAACATAGGAAGGAGAAGAAGCAGAAGGAGAAGCAGAAACAGAAGGAAAAGCTGAAACAGAAGCAGGAGAAGCAGAAGAAGCAGCAGCAGGAGAAGCAGAAGCAGAAGAACCCGAAGAAGCAGAAGCAGAACCTGAAGCAGAAGGAGAAGCCGGAGAAGCAGAAGAAGCAGAATCTGGAGAAGCAGAAGGAGAAGCAGAAGCAGAAAGAGAAGCAAAAGCAGAAGGAGAAGCAGAAGGGGAAGCAGAAGAAACAGAAGAAGCAGAGGCAGTAGCAGAAGAAGCAGAAGATGCAGAAGCAGAAGGAGAAGCAGAAGGAAAGCAGAAGAACGAGAAGGAGAAGGAGTAGGAGAAACAGAAGGAGAAGCAGAAAGAGAAGCAGAAGAAGGAGCAGGAGAAGGAAAAGCAGCAGGAGAAGCAGAAAGAGCAGCAGAAGGAGAAGCAGAAGCAGAACCTGAAGCAGAAGGAGAAGCAGGAGAAGCAGAAGAAGCAGAATCTGGAGAAGAAGGAGAACCAGAAGGAGAAGCAGAAGCAGAAAGAGAAGCAGAAACAGAAGGAGAAGCAGAAAGAGAAGCAGAAGAAACAGAAGAAGCAGAAGCAGTAGCAAAATAAGCTGAAGATGCAGAAGCAGATAGAGAAGCAGAAGGAATAGCAGAATAACGACAAGGAGAAACAGAAGGAGAAGAAGAATGAGAAGCAGAAGGAGAAGCAGGAAAAACAGAAGAAGCAGAAACAGACGGAGAAGCAGAAGAAGGAGAAGCAGAAGCAGAAGAAGAAGCAGAAGGAAAAGCACAAGCAGAAGGAGATGCAGAAGGAGTAGCAGGAGAAGCAGAAGAAGCAGAAGCAGAAGGAGAAGAAGAAGGAGAAGAAGCAGAATCAGAAGAAGCAGAAGGAGAAGTAGAAAGAGAAGCCGACGAAGAGAAGCAGAACGAGAAGCAGGAGAAGCAGAAGAAGCAGAGCGTGAGAAGCAGAAGCAAAAGAAACAGAAGAAATAGAAGGAGCAGAAGCAGAAGGAGGAGCAGCAAGAGAAGCAGGAAAAGCAGAAGAAGCAGAAGCAGGAGAAGCAGAAGCAGAAGAAACAGGAGAAGGACAAGAAGCAGAAGCAGAAGCAGAAGGAGAAGGAGAAGCAGAAAGAGAAGAACTAGAAGCAGAAGACGCAGGAAAAGCAGAAGCAGCAGAAAGAGAGAGAGAGAGAGAGAGAGAGAGAGAGAGAGAGAGAGAAGAAGAAGAAGAAGAAGAAGAAGAAGAAGAAGAAGAAGAAGAAGAAGAAGAAGAAGAAGAAAAAGAAGGAGAAGGAGAAGAAGAAGGAGAAGGAGAAGCAGTAGAAGCAGAAGAAGCAGAAGCAGGAGAAGAAGAAGCAGAAGAAAAAGAATAAGCATAAGAAGCAGAATCAGAGGGAGAAGCAGAAGAAGGAGAAGCAGAAGCAGAAGAAGCAGCAGAAGGAGAAGCAGAAGCAGAAGAAGATGCAGAAGGAGAAGCAGGAGAAGCAGAAGAAGGAGAAGGAGAAGGCGAAAGAGAAGGATTAGGAGTAAGAGAAGCAAAAGGATAAGCAGAAGCAGAAAGAGACGCAGAAGGAGAAGCAGCACGAGAAGTAGGAGAAGCAGGAGAAGCAGAAGCAGGAGAAGCAGAAGAAACAGAAGACGCAGAAGCAGAATGAGAAGCAGAAGGAGAAATTGAAGCAGAAGCAGAAGCAGAAGGAGAACCAGAAGCAGAAGGAGAAGCAGAAGAAGGAGAAGGAGAAGCAGAAAGAGAAGCAGAACGAGAAGTAGGAGAATTAGGAGAAGCAGAAGCAGGAGAAGCAGAAGAAACAGAAGACGCAGAAGCAGAATGAGAAGCAGAAGGAGAAATTGAAGCAGAAGCAGAAGGAGAAGCAGAAGCAGAAGGAGAAGCAGAAGAAGGAGAAGGAGAAGCAGAAAGAGAAGCAGAAAGAGAAGCAGCACGAGAAGTAGGAGAAGCAGGAGAAGCAGAAGCAGGAGAAGCAGAAGAAACAGAAGACGCAGAAGCAGAATGAGAAGCCGAAGGAGAAATTGAAGCAGAAGCAGAAACAGAAGGAGAAGCAGAAGCAGAAGGAGAAGCAGAAGAAGGAGAAGGAGAAGCAGAAAGAGAAGCACAACGAGAAGCAGGAGAAGCAGAAGCAGGAGAAGCAGAAGCAGAAGAAACATAGGAAGGAGAAGAAGCAG
>NW_012294429.1:0-5800 GCF_000151885.1 Dipodomys ordii | reverse complement strand
TACAGCAGGGACACAGCGGGGTACACAGCTGTTGACACAACGGGACACAGTGGGGGACACAGCGGGGCACAGCGGGACACAGCGGGGCACAGCAGGGACAAAAAGGGAGACACAGTGGGGAACAGAGCAGGACACACCGGGGGACACAGAGAGGACACAGTGGGGACACAGCGAGACTCAGCCCGGGACACAGCTGGGGACAAAGCGGGACACCACGGGACACAGTGGGACACAGCGGGACACAGCGGGGTCACTGCGGGACACAGTGGGGGCCAAAGCGGGACACAGCGGGACACAGCGGGGGACACAGCGGGACACAGCGGGGGACACATGGAGGACTCAGCGGGACAAAGAGGGGACACAGCGGTGACTCACCGGGGGACACAGCGGGGGACAAAGCGGGACACCACAGAACACAGTGGGAAACAGCGGGACATAGCGGGGAAACTGCGGGGACACAGGGGGAAAAAGCGTGGGACACATAGGGACACAGCGGGGGACACAGTGGGGGACACAGCGGGACACAGCAGGGGGACACAGCGAGGACACCACGGAACACAGCGGGACACAGCGGGAAACAGGGGAACCTGCGGGGACACAGTGGTACACAGTGGGGGACACAGTGGGAAACAGCGGGGGACAAAGCGGGACACAGTGGGGGACAAAGCCAGGACACAGCGGGACACAACGGGACACAGCAGGGGGACACAGCGAGGACACCACGGAACACAGCGGGACACAGCGGGAAACAGAGGGGAACCTGCGGGGACACAGTGGTACACAGTGGGGGACACAGTGGGAAACAGCGGGAGACAGAGCGGGACACAGTGGGGGACAGAGCGTGGGACACAGCGACACACAGCGGGGACAAAGCTGGACACAGCGGGGTACACAGAGGGACACAGCTGGGACACAGCGGGGAAACAGCATGACACAGCAGGACACAGTGTGAAACAGCGGGGGACACAGCGAGGACACAGCGGCACACAACGGGGGACACAGCAAGGACACAGTGGGACACAGCGGGGGACACAGCAAGACATAGCGGGGACACAGTGGGGGACACAGCGGGGGACACAGAGGGACACAACGGGACTCAGCGGGGGACACAGCAGTACACAGTGGGACACAGCGAGGACACAGCAGGGACACAGCGGGGGACACAGGGATGACACAGCGGGACCCAGCGGGACCCAGCGTCGATACAGCAGGGACACAGCGGGACACAGAGGGTAAAAAAGCGAGGACACAGCGGAACACAGCGGGGACACAGCCGTAGACACAGCGGGACACAGTGGCGGACACAGCGGGACACAGCGGGGAACACAGCGAGGACACAGCGGGACCCTGCGCGACACAGCGTCGATACAGCGGGGACAGAGCGTTACACAGCAAGGTACACAGCTGTGAACACAGCGGGACACAGCGCGACACAGTGGGACACAGCAGGCACAAAGCTTGAGACACAGCGGGGTACAGAGCGGGAGACAGCGGGGGACACAGCGAGGACACAGCGGGACACAGCGCTGACACTGTGGTGCACACAGCGGTACACAGCGGGGAACACAGCGGGGGACACAGCGGGACACAGCGGGACACAGCGGCGGACACAGGGAGGACACAGCGGGACACAGCGGGGGACACAGCGAGGACACATTGGGACACAGCAGGGACACAGCGGGGACTCAGCGGGGGACACATCGGGATACAGCGGAGAACACAGCGAGGACACAGCGGGACACAGTGAGACACAGCGGGACACAGCGGGGGACACAGCGGGACACAGCGGGGAACACAGGGAGCACATAGCGGGACCCAGCGGGACCCAGCGCCGTTACAGCGGGGACACAGCGGGACACAGCGGGGTGCACAGCTGGGGACACAACGGTAAACTCGGGGGACACAGCGAGGACACAGCGGGACACAGCGGGACACAGCGGGGACACTGCGGGAACATAGTGGGACACAGCGGCGACACAGATGGGACTCAGCGGGACAAAGCGGGGGACACAGCGGGACACAGCGGGACACAGCTAGGTACACAGCGGGGACAAAGCGGCAGACAGCCGGGGACACAGCGAGGACACAGCGGGACACAGCGGCGACACAGATGGGACTCAGCGGGACAAAGCGGGGGACACAGCGGGACACAGCGGGACACAGCGGGGGACACAGCGGGGGACAGCGGAGACAGAGAGGGGCCAAAGCGAGACACAACGGTGACACAGCTGGACACAACAGAGTACACAATGGGACACAGCGGGGACACAGCGGGACATAGCGGGACAAAGCGGAACACAGCGGGTGTCACAGCGGGACACAGCAGGGGACACAGGGAGGACACAGCTTAACACAGCATGGGACAAAGCGAGGACACAGCGGGACACAGCGAGACACAGCGGGACCCAGCGGGGACCCAGCAGTGGACACAGCGGGACACAGCGGGGGACAAAGCGGGACACCACGGAACACAGCAGGACACAGCGTGAAACAGCAGTGAACATGCGGGGACACAGCGGGACACAGCGGGGGACACAGCGGGACCCAGCGGGACACATCGGGGGACACAGCGGGGACACAGCGGGGACACACCTGGACCCAGCAGGTCACAGCGGGGGGACACATCGGGACACAGCGGGACACAGCGGGGGACACTGCAGGGACACAGTGGGACACAGTAGGACACAGCGTGGGACAAAGCGGGAGACAGCGGAGGACACAGCGAGGACACAGCTGGACACAGCCGGGACACAGAGGGGACTCAGCAGGGGACATAGAGGGAAAAAAGCGGGACACCATGGGACACAGTAGGACACAGCGGGACACAGCGGGGACACTGCGGGACACAGCCAGGAGACACAGCGGTGGACAGCGGGGGACAGAGAATGGACACAGCGGGACACAGAGGGGACACAGCTGGACACAGAAGGGTACACAGCGGGACACAGCGGACACACAGCGGGGACAGAGCTGGACACAGAGGGACACAGAAGGGACAGAGCGTGACACAGGTGGACACTGAGGGAGACAGAGCGAGGACACAGCCGGACACAGCGAAACAAAGTGTGACACAGTGGGGACACAGCCGGGGACACAGCGGGACACAGTGGGGGACACAGCAGGGACAAAGTACGACACAGCGGGGGACACAGCGAGGACACAGCGGGACACAGCGGTGACACAGCGGGACACAGCTGGGGACACTTTGGGACACAGCGGGACACAGAGGGACACAGAAAGGACATAGCGGGGGACAGTGGGGGAAACAGCGGGACACAGCAAGGCACAACAGGGTCACAGCAGTGGACACAGCAGGACACAGCGGGGGTCACAGCGGGACACAGCGGGGGACACAGCGGGACACAGCGGGACACAGCGGGGGACACAGCGGGACACAGCGGGGGACACAGCGGGACACAGCGGAGACACAGCGGGGACACAGCGGGACCCAGCATGACACAGCGGGGGACACAGCAGGACACAGCGGTACACAGCGGGGGACACTGCTGGGACACATTGGGACACAGTAGGACACAGCGTAGGACAAAGCGGGAGACAGCAGAGGACACAGCGAGGACACAGCTGGGCACAGCGGGGACACAGAGGGTCTCAGCAGGGGACATAGTGGGAAAAAAGCGGGACACCACGGGACACAGTAGGACACAACAAGACACAGCGGGGGACACAGTAGGACAGAGCGGGGGACACAGAGGGGGACAGAGGAGGACACCACGAATAACAGAGCAAGGACACAGCGGGACCCAGCGGGACACAGCCTCGATACAGCGGGATTCACAGCGTTACACAGCGGGTTACACAGCTGGGGACACAAAGGGACACAGTGGTGGACACAGCGGGACACAGCGGGACAGAGTGGGACACAGACGGGATAAAGCATGAGACACAGCGGGGGACAGAGCGAGAGACAGCTGGGGACACAGCGGGGACACAGCGGGGACTCAGCTGGGGACACAGCGGAGGACAAAGCGGGACACCACGGAACACAGCGGGACAGAGCAGGACACCGAGGGTACTCAGCGGGGGACACAGCTGGGGACAAAGCAGGACACCATGGGACACAGTGTGACACAGCGGGACACAGCGGCGACACTGCGGGGACACAGCGGGACAAAGCGGGGGACACAGCCTGACACAACGGAGTACACAGCGGGACACAGCGGGCACAAAGCGGGGACACAGCGTGACACAGAAGGACACAGCAGGGACAGAGCGGGACACAGCGGGACACAGAGGGGCCACAGCGGGGACACACCGGGACACTGAGGGTCACAGCAGGGACACAGCGGGACACAGCAGGACACAGCGTGACACAGCGGGGACACAGCAGGGGCACAGCGGGGGACACAGCGGGACACAACGGGACACAGCGGGGGACACAGTAGGACAGAGCGGGGGACACAGTGGGGGACAGAGTGGGACAACACGAATAACAGAGCAAGGACACAGCAGACCCAGCGTGACACATCCTCGATACAGCGGGATTCACAGCGTTACACAGCGGGTTACACAGCTGGGGACACAAAGGGACACAGTGGTGGACACAGCGGGACACAGCGGGACAGAGTGGGACACAGACGGGATAAAGCGTGAGACACAGCGGGGACAGAACGGAGACAGCGGGGGACACAGCGAGGACACAGCGGGACACAGCGGGGACACAGAGGGGACTCAGCTGGGGACACAGCGGGGGACAAAGCGGGACACCACGGAACACAGCGGGACACAGCGCGAAACAGTGGTCACTCTTCGGGGACACAGCGGGACACAGCGGGGGACACAGCGGGACACAGCGGGTGACACAGCAGAACACAGTGGGGGACACAGCGAGGACACATTGGGACACAGCAAGACACAGCATCGAAACAGCGGGGACACAGCGGTACACAGCGGGGTACACAGCTGGGGACACAACGGGACACAGCGGGGGACACAGCGAGGACACAGTGGGACACAGCAGGACACAGCGGGGACACTGCGGGAACATAGCGGGACACAGCGGGGTACACAGCGGGACACAGCGGGACACAATGGGGACACAAAGAGGACTCAGCGGGGGAAACAGCGGGGGAAAAAGCGGGACACCATGGGACACAGTGTGACACAGCAGGACACAGAGGGAACACTGCGTCGACACAGCGGGACAAAACGGGGGACACAGCGGGACACAGCGGGACACAGCGGGGGACACAGCGGGGGACAGTTGAGACAAAGAGAGGACACAGCGGGACACAGTGGTGACACAGCTGGACACAACGGAGTACACAGCGGGACACAGCGGGCACAAAGCGGGGACAGAGCGGGACACAGCGGGACACAGCGGGACATATAGCGGGGGACACAGCGGGACACAGAGGGGGACACAGTGAGGACACAGTGAGACACAGCGGGGACACAGCGAGGACACAGCGGTGACACAGCTGGACACAACGAAGTACACAGCGGGCACACAGTGGGGACACAGCGGGACATAGCGGGGAACACAGGAAGGACACAGCAGGACACAGCGTCGATACAGCGGGGACACAGCGCGACACAGCGGGGTACACACCTGTGGACACAACGGGACACAGTGGGGGACACAGCGAGGACACAACAGGACACAGCGGGGACACTGCAAGGACACAGCTGGACAAAGCGGGGGACACAGCGGGACACAGCGGGACACAGTGGGGGACACTGCGGGGACACAGCGGGACAAAGCGGGTGACTCATTGGGGGACAGCTGAGGCAGAGAGGGGAACTAGCGAGACCCAGCGTTGACACAGCCTGACTCAAAGGA
>NW_012294428.1:0-5800 GCF_000151885.1 Dipodomys ordii | reverse complement strand
CGGGCACACAGTGGGGACACAGCGGGACACAGCGGGACACAGCGGGGACAGAGCAGGACAGAGCCTGACACAGCGAGGAAACATTGGGACACAGCGGGACACAGAGGAACTCAGCGGGAGACACAGCAGTACACAGCAGGACACAGTGTGACACAGCGGGGACACAGCAGGGACACAGTGGGGGACACAGCGGGACACCGCAGGGGACACAGAGGGGTACACTGCGGGACACAGCGGGGAACACAGCGCGGACACAGCGGGACAGAGCGGGACAAAGCGTCGATACAGCGGGCACAGAGCGGGTCACAGCAAGGACACAGCGGGACACAGCAGGACACAGTGAGGGACACAGGGGGACACAGCGGGAACACAGCGGGACACAGCAGTGGACACAGCAGGACACAGCGTGGGACACAGCAAGGACACAGCGGGACACAGCGGGACACAGCGGGACACAGCGGGGACACAGCGGGGACACAACAGGACACAGCGGGGGGCACAGCGAGGACACAGCGGGTCACAGCGGGACACAGCGTGGGACAAAGCAGGAGACAGCGGGTGACACAGCGAGGACACAGCTGGACACAGCGGGGTACACAGCGGGACACAGCGGAGGACACAGAAAGGGTACACAGCGGGACACAGAGAGAAACACAGCGAGGTCACAGCGGGGGCCAATGCAGGACAACACGGGACACAGTGTGACACAGTGTGACACAGCGGGGACACTGCAGGGCACAGCGGGGCAAAACGGGCGACACAGCAGGACACAGTGGGACACCAGAGGGGGAAACAGCGGGGGACAGCTGGGGACAGAGAGGGGACACAGCGGGACACCGGGGGCACACAGTGGGGACACAGCGGGGGACACAGCGGAACACAGCGGGTCACAGCCGGGGACACTGCGGGACACAGCGGGGGACACAGAGGGGTACACAGCGGGACACAGCCGGGAACACAGCGCGGACACAGTGGGACACACCCGGACACAGCGTCAATACAGCGGGGACAGAGCGGGTCACAGCAGGGACACAGCGGGACACAGCGGGGGACACAGCAGGGACACAGCGGGACACAGCGGGACACAGCGGGGACACAGCGGAACACAGCTTGGGACACAGCGAGGACAAAGCGGGACACAGCGGGACACAGCGGGGACACACCAGGGACACAGCAGGGACACAGCGGCGGACACAGCGGGGGACTCAGCGGGACACAACGGGGAACACAGCTGGGGACACAACGGGACACAGCAGTGGACACAGCAAGGACACAGCGGGACACAGCGGGGACACTGCGGGAACATAGAGGGACACAGCGGGATACCGAGCGGGACACAGCGGGGTCACAGAGTGGTACACAGTGGGACACAGCGGGAAACACAACGAGGTCACAGCGGGGGACAAAGCGGGACAACACGGGACACAGTGTGACACAGCGGGACACAGCAGGACACAGCGGGACACAGCGGGACACAGCGGGGGACAGAGAGGGCACACAGCGGGACACAGCGGGGACACAGCTGGACACAGCGGGGTACACAGAGGGACAAAGCGGGCACACAGTGGGGACACAGCGGGACACAGCGGGACACAGCGGGGACAGAGCAGGACAGAGCATGACACAGTGAGGACTGATTGGGCCACAGCGAGGTACACAGCTGGGGACACAACGGGACACAGTGGGGGACAGAGCGAGGACACCTCGGGACACTGCGGGAACATAGTGGGACACAGCGGGGTACACAGCGGGACACAGCGGGGCACAGCTGGGGACATAGCGGGGACACAGCGGGACACAGCGGGGGACACAGCGAGGACACAGCGTGACACAGCGAAACACAGCGGGGGACAAAGCGGGAGACAGCGGGGGACACAGCGAGGACACAGAGGGACACAGCGGCCACACAGAGGGGACTAAGCGGGGGACACAGCAGGGGACAAAGAGGGACACCATGGGACACAGTGTGACACAGTGGGACACAGCGGGACTCAGAGGGGGACACAGCAGTACACAGCGCGACACAGCGGGACACAGAGGGGAAAGAGCATGGACACAGCGGGGGACACAGCGAGACACAGCGGGGGACACAGAGGGGTACACAGCGGGACACAACGGGGAAAAAAGCGAGGCCACAGCGGAACACAGCGTGGGACACAGCGAGGACACAGCGGGACACAGTGGGGACAAAGCAGTAGACACAGCGGGACACAATGGCGGACACAGCGGGACACAGCAGGGGACACAGGGAGGACACAGCGGGACCCAGCGGGACCCAGCCTCAATACAGCAGGGACACAGCGGGACCCAGCGAGGTACACAGCTGGGGACACAACAGGACACAGTGGGGGACACAGCGGGACACAGCGGGGGACCCAGCAAGGACACAGCGGGACACAGCGGGGGACACAGCGAGGACACAGCGGGGGACACAGCAGGTGACACAGCGGGACACAGCGGGGAACACAGGGAGGACACAGCGGGACACAGTGGGACACAGCGTCGATACAGAGGGGACTCAGAGGAGGACACAGCGGGGGAAACAGCGGGGGACAAAGTGGGACACCACGGGACACAGTGTGACACAGCGGGACACAGCCGGGACATTGCGGGGACACAGCAGGACAAAGCGGGGGACATAGCGGGACACAGTGGCACACAGCGGGGGACACAGCAGGGGACAGCGGAGACAGAGATGGGCCACAGCGGGACACAGCGGTGACATAGCTGGACACAGCGGGGTACACAGCGGGACACAGCGGGCACACCGGGGACACAGCGGGACACAGCGGGACACAGTGGGGACACATAGGGACACAGCGGGACAAAGCGGGGGACACAGCGGGACACAGCTGGGGACACAGCTAGGACACAGCGGGATACAGCGGGGGACACAGTGAGGACACAGCGGAACACAGCCGGGGAAAAAGCGGGACACAGCGGGGACTCAGCAGTGGACACAGCGGCACACAGCGGGGGACACAGCCGGAAACAGCGGGGGAAACAGTGGGGGACACAGTGGGACACAGTGGGACACAGCGGGGGACACATGGGGAACACAGCGGGACACAGCGGGGACACAGCTGGACTCAGCGGGGGACACAGCAGTATACAGCAGGACACAGCGGGGACACAGCAGGGACACAGCGGGGGACACAGCGGGACACAGCAGGGAACACAGCGGGACACAGAGGGGAGACAGCAGGGACACAGTGGGGGACACAGAGGGACACAGCGGGTCACAGCGGGGAACACAGCGGGACACAGCAGGGGACACAGCGAGGACACAGCGGGACACAGCGGGACACAGCGTGGGACAAAGCAGGAGACAGCGAGGGACAAAGAGAGGACCCAGCTGGACACAGCGGGGTACACAACGGGACACAGCGGGGGACACAGAAGGGTACACAGCGGGACAAAGCGAGAAACACAGCGAGGTCACACCGGGGGCCAAAGCGGGACAACACGGGGCACAGTGTGACACAGTGGGACACAGCGGGGACACTGCAGGGGACAGAGAGGGGACACAGCGGGAGACACAAAAGGGGACAGCAGGGGACAGAGAAAGGACACAGCGGGACACAGCGGGAACACAGCTGGACACAGCGGCGTACACAGCGGGACACAGGGGGCACACAGTGGGGACACAGCAGGGCACAAAGCGGGACACAGCGGGTCACAGCGGGGGACACAGCGGGACACAGCGGGGGACACAGAGGGGTACACAGCGGGACACAGCCGGGAACACAGCGCGGACACAGTGGGACACACCGGGACACAGCGGGACACAGCGGTACACAGCAGGACACAGCGGGGGACACAGTGGGACAAAGCGGGTACACAGCAGGACACAGCGGGACACAGCAGGGGACACAGCGGTACACAGCTTGGGACACAGCGAGGACAAAACGGGACACAGCGGGACACAGCAGGGACACAGCAGGGACACAGCGGGGGACACAGCGGGGGACACAGCGGGACACAACGAGGAACACATCGAGGACACAGCGGGACCCAGCAGGACACAGCGTCGATACAGAGGGGACACAGCGGGACACAGCGGGGTACACAGCTGAGGACACAACGGGACACAGCGGTGGACACAGCAAGGACACAGCGGGACACAGCGGGGACACTGCGGGAACAGAGCGGGACACAGCGGGAACAGAGCGGGACACAGCGGGGGTCACAGAGTGGTACACAGCGGGACACATCGGGAAACAAAGCGAGGTCACAGTGGGGGACAAAGCAGGAAAACACGGAACACAGTGTGACACAGCGGGACACAGCGGACTCAAAGCGGGGGACACAGCGGGGAACAGCAGAGGACAGAGATGGGACACAGTGGGACACATCGGGTACACAGAGGGACACAGCGGGCACACAGCGGGACACAGTGGGACACATCGGGACACAGCGGGGACACAGTGGGACACAGCGGGACAAAGCGGCAGACACAGCGGGACACAGCAGGCACACAGCGGGACACAGCGGGACACAGCGGGACACAGCGGGGACAGAGCAGGACACAGCCGGACACAGCGGGACACAGCAGGGGACACAGCGGGACACATTTGGGGACCCAGTGAGGACACAGCGGGACACAGCAGGGGACACAGCGAGGACACAGCGGGGGACACAGCGGGGGACACAGCGGGACACAGCGGGAAACACAGCGAGGACACAGCGGGACACAGCGTCGATACAGCGGGGACACAGCGTTACACAGCGTGGTACACAGCTTTGGACACATTGGGACACAGTGGGGGCACAGCCGGACACAGCGGGACACAGCAGGGACAAAGCGTGAGACACAGCGGGGGACAGAGAGGGAGAAAGCAGGGGACACAGCGAGGACACAGCGGGACACAGCGGTGACACAACGGGGACTCAGCGGGGGACACAGCGGGACACAGCGGGGGACACTGCGGGACACAATGTGGGACAGATCGTGGGACACAGCGAGACACAGCGGGGACAAAGCTGGACAAAGCGCGGTACACAGAGGGACACAGCAGGGACACAGCGGGGAAAAAGCGTGACACAAAAGGACACAGCGCGACACAGCGGGGGACACAGCGAGGACACAGCCGCACACAGTGGGGACACAGCAAGGACAGAGCGGGACACAGCGGGGGACAAAGCGGGACATAGCGGGGGACACAGCGGGGACACAGCGGGACACAGCGGGACACAGCATGGTATACAGGAATGACACAGCGGTACACAGCGGGGGACAGAGCGAGGACACATTGGGACACAGCGGGGACACAGCGGGACTCAGCGGGGGACACAGCAGTACACAGCGGGACACAGCGGGACACAGAGGGGAAAGAGCATGGACACAGCGGGGGACACAGCGAGACACAGCTGGGGACTCAGAGGGGTACACAGCAGGACACAGCGGGGAAAAAAGCCAGGCCACAGCGGAACACAGCGTGGGACACAGCGAGGACACAGCGGGACACAGCGGGACACAGTGGGGACAAAGCAGTAGACACAACGGGACACAATGGCGGACACAGCGGGACACAGCAGGGGACACAGGGAGGACACAGCGGGACCCAGCGGGACCCAGCCTCGATACAGCGGGGACACAGCGGGACACAGCGAGGTACACAGCTGGGGACACAACAGGACACAGCGGGGTCACAGCGAGGACACAGCGGGACACAACGGGACACTGCGGGAACATAGCGGGACACAGCGGGGTACAGAGCGGGACACAGCGGAACACAGCTGGGGACATAGCGGGGACACAGCGGGACACAGCGGGGGACACAGCGAGGACGCAGCGTGA
>NW_012294427.1:0-5802 GCF_000151885.1 Dipodomys ordii | reverse complement strand
CAGGAGAAGCAGAAGCAGAAGAAACAGAAGAAGGAGATTTTAGCAGAAGGAGAAACAGAAACAGAAGGAAAAGCAGAAAGAGAAGCAGGAGAAGCAGAAGAAGCAGCAGCAGGAGAAGCAGAAGAAGCCGAAGAAGCAGAAGCAGAACCTGAAGAAGAAGGAGAAGCAGGAGAAGCAGAAGAAGCAGAATCTGGAGAAGAAGAAGGAGAAGCAGAAGCAGAAAGAGAAGCAAAAGCAGTAGGAGAAGCAGAAGGATAAGCAGAAGAAACAGAAGAAGCAGAGGCAGTAGCAGAAGAAGCAGAAGATGCAGAAGCAGAAGGAGAAACAGAAGTATAAGCAGAAGAACGAGAAGTTGAAGGAGAAGGAGAAACAGAAGGAGAAGCAGAAAGAGAAGCAGAAGAAGGAGGAGAAGAAGGAAAAGCAGCAGGAGAAGCAGAAAGAGCAGCAGAAGGAGAAGCAGGAGATGCAGAAGCAAGAGAAGCAGAAGAAACAGGAGAAGGACAATAATCAGAAGCAGAAGGAGAAGCAGAAACAGAAGGAGAAGCAGAAACAGAAGGAGGGGAAGCAGAAGAAGCAGCAGCAGAAGAAGCAGAAACATAAGAATCCGTAGAAGCAGAAGCAGAACCTGAAGCAGAAGGAGAAGCAGGAGAAGCAGAAGAAGCAGAATCTGGAGAAGCAGAAGCAGAAAGAGAATCAAAAGAAGAAGGAGAAGCAGAAGAAACAGAAGAAGCAGAAGCAGTAGCAGTTGCAGCAGAAGCAGAAGGAAAAGCAGAAGAACGAGAAGGAGAAGGAAAAACAGAAGCAGAAGCAGAAGGAGAATCAGAAGGAGAAGCAGAAGAAGCAGAAGGAGAAGCAGAAGAAGCAGAAGCAGAAGAAGCAGCGGAAGGAGAAGAAGAAGCAGAAGGAGAAGCAGGAGAAGCAGAAGAAGCGGACGCAGAAGGAGAAGTAGAAGTAGGAGAAGGAGAAGGAAGAGCAGCAGAAGCAATAGGAGAAGCAGAAGTAGAATGAGAAGCAGAAAGAGAAGCAGTAGAAGCAGAAGAAGCAATAAAAACAGAAGCAGAAGTAAGAGAAGAAGAAGAAGAAGAAGAAGAAGAAGAAGAAGAAGAAGAAGAAGAAGAAGAAGAAGAAAAAGAAGAAAAAGAAGAAGAAGAAGAAGGAATAGAAGGATAAGAAGCAGAAGCAGAAAGAGAAGCAGAAACAGAAAGAGAAGCAGAAATAGAAGCAGAAGAAGCCGAAGAAGCAGAAGCAGAACCTGAAGCAGAAGGAGAAGCAGAAGAAGCAGAATCTGGAGAAGAAGGAGAACCAGAAGGAGAAGCAGAAGCAGACAGAGGAGCAAAAGCAGTAGGAGAAGCACAAAGAGAAGCAGAAGAAACAGAAGAAGCAGATGCAGTAGCAGAAGAAGCAGAAGATGCAGAAGCAGAAGGAGAAGCACAAGGAAATGCAGAAGAACGAGAAGGAGAAGGAGACACAGAAGGAGAAGCAGAAAGAGAAGCAGAAGGAGCAGGAAACGGAAAAGCAGCCGGAGAAGCAGAAAGAGCAGCAGAAGGAGAAGCAGGAGATGCAGAAACAGGAGAAGCAGAAGTAGAAGAATCAGGAGAAGGACAAGAAGCAGAAGGAGAAGCAGAAACAGAAATAGAAGCAGAACGAGAAGAGGGGAAGCAGAAGAAGCAGGAGAAGCAGAAGCATAAGAATCCGAAGAAGCAGAAGCAGAACTTGAAGCAGAAGGAGAAGCAGGAGAAGCAGAAGAAGCAGAATCTGGAGGAGAGGATTGAGAAGCTGAAGGAGAAGCAGAAGCAGAATGAGGATCAAAAGCAGAAGGAGAAGCAGAAGAAACAGAAGAAGTAGAAGCAGTAGCAGTTGTAGCTGGAGCAGAAGGAGAAGCAGAAGGAAATGTAGAAGAACAAGAAGGAGAAGGAGAAACAGAAGGAGAAGCAGAAGGAGAAGCAGAAAGTGAAGCAGGTAAAGCAGAAGAAGAAGAAGCAGAAGGAGAATCAGAAAGAGAAGCAGAAGAAGGAGAAGGAGAAGCAGAAGCAGAAGAAGATGCAGAAGGAGAAGCAGGAGAAGCAGAAGAAGCAGAAGCAGAAGGAGAAGCAGGAAAAGCAGAAGAAGCAGAAGCAAAAGAAGGAGAAGCAGAAGCAGAAGAAGGAGAATAAGGACAAGCACAAGCAGAAGGAGATGCAGAAGGAGAAGCAGGAGAAGCAGAAGAAGCAGAAGCTGAAGGAGAAGCAGAAGTAGGAGAAGGAGAAGGAGGAGAAGCAGAAACAGAAGGAGAAGCAGAAGCGGAATGAGAAGCAGAAAGAGAAGCAGGAGGAGCACAAGAAGCAGAAGCAGGAGAAGCCGAAAGAGAAGAAGCAGAAGAAGCAGAAACAGAAGCAGAAGTAGAAGCAGAAGCAGAAGGAGAAGCAGCAGAAGAAGTAGAACCAGAAATTCAGGCAGGAGAAACAGAAGAAGCAGAAGAAGAAAGAGAAGCAAAAAGAGAACCAGAAGGAGAAGTAGAAGAAGCAGCAGAAGGAGAAGCAACAGAAGAAGCAGAAAAACAAGCAGGAGAAGCAGAAGCAGAAAGAGAAGTAGAAGCAGAAGAAGCAGAAGCAGAAGAAGAAGCAGTAGAAGCATAAGAAGCAGAAGCAGGAGAAGCAGAAGCAGAAGAACAAGAAGAAGCATAAGAAGCAGAAGCAGAAGCAGAGGGAGAAACAGAAGAAGGAGAAGGAGCAGCAGAAGGTGAAGCAGAAGGAGATGGAGAAGCAGAAAGAGAAGCAGAAACAGAAGGAAAAAGAAGAAGGATTAGTTGGAGAATCAGAAGAAGCAGAAGCAGAAAGAGAAGCAGAAGAAGGAGAAGGAGAAGCAGAAGCAGAGGAAAGGAAGGAGAAGCAGAAGAAGCAGAAGCGGGAGAAGCAGAAGAAGAAGAAGAAGAAACAGAAGAAGGAGAAGGAGCTGAAGGACAAGCAGAAGCAGAAGGAGAAGCAGAAAGAGAAGGAGAAGAAGCAGTAGCAGGAGAAGCAGAAGCACAAGAAATAGAAGAAGCTGAAGAAGCAGAAGCAGGACCTGAAGCAGAAGAAACAGAACAAGCAGAAGAAGCAGTAGCAGAAGCAGAACGAGAAGCAGAAGAAGAAGAACGAGAAGGAGAAAGAGAAGGATTAGGAATAGGAAGAGCAGAAGGACAATCAGAAGCAAAACGAGAAGCAGAAGGAGCAGCAGAAGGAGAAGCAGAAGGAGAAGCAGAAGGAGAAGCAGAAGAAGGAGAAGCAGAAGCAGAAGAAGCAGCAGAAGGAGAAGGAGAAGAAGATGCAGAAGGAGAAGCAGGAGAAACAGAAGAAGCAAAAGCAGAAGGAGAAGCAGAAGTAGGAGAAGGAGAAGGAGAAGGAAGGTCAGCAGAAGCAATAGGAGAAGCAGAAGGAGAAGCAGAAGCAGAATGAGAAGCAGAAAGAGAAGCAGTAGAAGCAGAAGAAGCAGGAAAGCAGAAAAAGACGAAAGAGAAGAAGAAGAAGAAGAAGAAGAAGAAGAAGAAGAAGAAGAAGAAGAAGAAGAAGAAGAAGAAGAAGAAGAAGAAGAAGAAGAAGAAGAAACATAAGGAGAAGCATAAGGAGAAGCATAAGGAGAAGCAGTGGAAGCAGAAGAAGCAGAAGCAGGAGAAGCAGAAGCAGAAGAAAAAGAATAAGCAAAAGAAGCAGAAGCAGAAGCAGCAGGAGACGCAGAAGAAGAAGACGGAGAAGGCAAGAGAGAAGGATTAGGAGTAGGAGGAGCAAAAGGATAAGCAGAAGCAGAAAGAGACGCAGAAGGAAAAGCTGCTCGAGAAGTAGGAGAAGCAGGAGAAGCAGAAGCAGGAGAAGCAGAAGAAACAGAAGACGCAGAAGCAGAATGAGAAGCAGAAGGAGAAATTGAAGCAGAAGGAGAAGCAGAACCAGAAGGAGAAGCAGAACAATGAGAAGGAGAAGCAGAAAGAAAAGCAGAAAGAGAAGCAGAAGGAGAAGCAGGAGAAGCAGAAGCAGAAGAAACAGAAGGAGAAGAAGCAGAAGCAGAAGGAGAAGCAGAAACAGAAGGAGAAGCAGAAAGAGAAGGAGGGGAAGCAGAAGAAGCAGAAGCAGGAGAAGCAGACGCATAAGAATCCGAAGAAGCAGAAGCAGAACCTGAAGCAGACGGAGAAGCAGAAGAAGCAGAATCTGGAGAAGCAGAAGGAAAAGCAGAAGCAGAAAGAGAAGCAAAAGCAGAAGGAGAAGCAGAAGGAGAAGCAGAAGAAACAGAAGCAGTAACAGAAGAAGCTGAAGATGTAGAAGCAGAAAAAGAAGCACAAGAAATAGCAGAAGAACGAGAAGGAGAAGGAGAAACAGAAGGAGAAGCAGACGGAGAAGCAGAAGAAGCAGAATCTGGAGAAGCAGAAGGAATAGCAGAAGCAGAAAGAGAAGCAAAAGCAGAAGGAGAAGCAGAAGGAGAAGCAGAAGAAACAGAAGCAGTAACAGAAGAAGCTGAAGATGTAGAAGCAGAAAAAGAAGCACAAGAAATAGCAGAAGAACGAGAAGGAGAAGGAGAAACAGGAGAAGCAGAAGGAGAAGCAGAAAGAGAATCAGGAAAAGCAGAAGGAGCAGAAGCAGACGAAGCAGAAGAAGGAGAAGGAGAAGCAGAAGCAGAAGAAGAAGCACAAGGAAAAGCACAAACAGAAGGAGATGCAGAAGGAGAAGCAGGAGAAGCAGAAGAAGCAGAAGCAGAAGGAGAAGAACTAAAGAGAAGAAGCAGAAGCTGAAGAAGCAGAAGTAGGAAGAGAAGCCGACGAAGAGAAGCAGAACGAGAACGAGAAGCAGGAGAAGCAGAAGAAGCGGGAGAAGCAGAAGAAGAAGAAACAGAAGGAGAAGGAGCATAAGCCTAAGGAGAAGCAGAAGCAGAAGCAGAAAGAGAAGCAGGAAAAGCAGAAAAAGCAGAAGCAGGAGAAGCAGAAGCAGAAGAAACAGGAGAAGGACAAGAAGCAGAAGCAGAAGGAGAAGCAGAAACAGAAGGAGAAGTAGAAAGAGAAGGAGGGGAAGCAGAAGAAGCAGAAGCAGGAGAATCAGAAGCATAAGAATCCGAAGAATCAGAAGCAGAACCTGAAGCAGAAGGAGAAGCAGAAGAAGCAGAATCTGGAGAAGCAGAATGAGAAGCTGAAGGAGAAGCAGAAGCAGAAAGAGAATCAAAAGCAGAAGGAGAAGCAGAAGAAACAGAAGAAGCAGAAGCAGTAGCAGTTGCAGCAGAAGGAAAAGCAGGAGAACAAGAAGGAGAAAGAGAAACAGAAGCAGAAGGAGAAGGAGAATCAGAAGGAGAAGCAGAAGAAGCAGAAGGAGAAACAGAAGGAGAAACAGAAGCAGAAGAAGCAGCACAAGGAGAAGCAGAAGCAGAAGAAGATGCATAAGGAGAAGCAGAAGTAGCAGAAGCAGAAGGAGAAGTAGAAGTAGGAGAAGGAGAAGGAAGAGCCGCAGAAGCAATAGGAGAAGCAGAAGGAGAAGCAGAAGCAGAATGAGAAGAAGAAAGAGAAGGAGTGGAAGCAGAAGAAGCAGGAAAAGAAGAAGCAGAATAAAGAGAAGAAGAAGAAGAAGAAGAAGAAGAAGAAGAAGAAGAAGAAGAAGAAGAAGAAGAAGAAGAAGAAGAAGAAGAAGAAGAAGAAGAAGAAGAAGAAGAAGAAGAAGAAGAAAAAGGAGAAACATAAGGAGAAGAAGTAGAAGCAGAAGAAGCAGAAGCAGGAGAAGCAGAAACAGAAGAAAAAGAATAAGCATAAGAAGCAGAATCAGAGGGAGAAGCAGAAGAAGGACAAGGAGCAGCAGAAGGAGAAGCAGAAGGAGA
>NW_012294426.1:0-5803 GCF_000151885.1 Dipodomys ordii | reverse complement strand
GAGATGCAGAAGCAGAAAGAGAAGCAGAAACAAAAGGAGAAGTTGGAGAATCAGAAGAAGCAGAAGCAGAAAGAGAAGCAGAAGAGGGAGAAGGAGAAGCAGAAGCAGAAGGACAATCAGGAGAAGCAGAAGAAGCAGAAGCGGGAGATGCAGAAGAAGAAGAAGAAACAGAAGAAGGAGAAGGAGCAGAAGGAGAAGCAAAAGCAGAAGGAGAAGCAGAAATAGTAACAGAAGCAGAAGAAGCAGTTGCAGGAGAAGCAGAAGCAGAAGAAACAGAAGAAGCTGAAGAATCAGAAGGAGAACCTGAAGCAGAAGGAGAAGCAGAAGCATCAGAAGCTGGAAAAGCAGAAGCAGAAGATACAGAACAAGCAGAAGAAGCAGAAGCAGAACGAGAAGCAGAAGAATAAGAAGGAGAAAGAGAAGGATTAGGAGTAGGAGGAGCAGCAGCAGAATTAGAAGCAGAAAGAGAAGCAGAAGGAGAAGCAGAAGGAGAAACAGAAGAAGCAGAAGCAGGAGAAGCAGAAGCAGAAGCAGAATGAGAAGCACAAGAAGGAGAAATTGATGGAGAAGGAGAATGAGACGGAGAAGCAGAAGGAGAAGTAGGAGAAGCAGAAGAAGGAGAAGCAGGAGAAGCAGAAGCAGAAGAAACAGAAGAAGGAGAAGAGCAGAAGCAGAAGGAGAAACAGAAGCAGAAGGAGAAGCAGAAGAAGCAGAAGCTGAAGCAGAAGAAACTGAAAAAGCAGAAAAAGAAGAAGCAGAAGAAGAACAAGCAGGAAAAGCAGAAGAAAAGAAGGAGGAGAAAGAGAAGGATTAGGAGTAGGAGAAACAGTCGGATAAGCAGAAGCAGAAAGAGAATGAGAAGGAGAAGCAGGAGAAGCAGAAGAAGCAGAAGCAGGAGAAGCAGAAGAAGAATGAAAAGCAGAATAAGGAGAAATTGAAACAGAAGAAGATGCAGAAGGAGAAGCAGAAGCAGAAGGAGAAGCAGAAGAAGGAGAAGGAGAAGGAGAAGCAGAAGGATAAGAATAAAGAGAAACAGAAGGAGAAGCAGGAGAAGTAGTAGAAGCATAAGCAGAAGAAATAGAAGAAGGAGAAGAAACAGAAGCAGAAAGAGAAGCAGAAACAGAAGGAGAAGCAGAAATAGAAGCAGAAGAAGCCGAAGAAGCAGAAGCAGAACCTGAAGCAGAAGGAGTAACAGGAGAAGCAGAAGAAGCAGAATCTGGAGAAGAAGAAGGAGAACCAGAAGGAGAAGCAGAAGCAGAAAGAGAAGCAAAAGCAGAAGGAGAAGCAGAAGGAGAAGCAGAAGAAACAGAAGAAGCAGAAGCAGTTGCAGAAGAAGCTGAAGATGCAGAAGCAGAAAGAGAAGCAGAAGGAATAGCAGAAGAACGAGAAGGAGAAGGAGAAACAGAAGGAAAAGAAGAAGGAGAAGCAGAAGGAGAATCAGGAAAGGCAGAAGAAGCAGAATCAGACGGAGAAGCAGAAGAAGGAGAAGGAGAAGCAGAAGCAGAAGAAGAAGCAGACGGAAAAGCACAAGCAGAAGGAGATGCAGAAGGAGAAGCAGGAGAAGCAGAAGAAGCAGAAGCAGGAGAGAAGAAGTAGAAGAAGCAGAATCCGAAGAAGCAGAAGCAGAAGTAGAAAGAGAAGCTGACGAAGAGAAGCAGAACGAGAAGCAGGAGAAGCAGAAGAAGCAGAAGCGGGAGAAGCAGAAGAAGAAGAAACAGAAGAAGGAGAAGGAGCAGAAGCAGAAGGAGAAGGAAAAGCAGAAGGAGAAGCAGAAAGAGAAGCAGGAAAAACAGAAGAAGCAGAAGCAGGAGAAGCAGAAACAGTTTGTGAAGCAGAAAGAGGAGGGGAAGCAGAAGAAGCAGAAGCAGGAGAAGCAGAAGCATAAGAATCTGAAGAAGCAGAAGCAGAACCTGAAGCAAAAGCGGAAGCAGGAGAAGCAGAAGAAGCAGAATCTGGAGAAGCTGAATGAGAAGCTGAAGGAGAAGCAAAAGCTGAAAGAGAATCAAAAGCAGAAGGAGACGCAGAAGAAACAGAAGAAGCAGTAGCAGTTGCAGCAGAAGCAGAAGGAGAAGCAGAAAGAAAAGCAGAAGAACGAGAAGGAGAAGGAGAAACAGAAGGAGAAGCAGAAGGAGAATCAGAAGGAGAAGCAGAAGAAGCAGAAGGAAAAGCAGAAGCAGAAGAAGCAGAAGGAGAAGCAGAAGGAGAAACAGAAGCAGAAGAAGCAGCAGAAGGAGAAACAGAAGCAGAAGAAGATGCAGAAGGAGAAGCAGGAGAAGCAGAAGAAGCAGAAGCAGAAGGAGAAGTAGAAGTAGGAGAAAGAAGAGCCGCAGAAGAAATAGGAGAAGCAGAAGCAGAATGAGAAGCAGAAAGAGAAGCAACAGAAGCAGAAGAAGCAGGAAAAGAAGATGCAGAAGAAAGAGAAGAAGAAGAAGAAGAAGAAGAAGAAGAAGAAGAAGAAGAAGAAGAAGAAGAAGAAGAAGAAGAAGAAGAAGAAGAAGAAGAAGAAGAAGAAGAAGAAGAAGGAGAAGGAGAAGGAGAAGAAGAAGAAGAAGAAACAGAAGCAAAAGAAACAGAAGAAGGAGAAGAGCAGAAGAAGAAGCAGAAGGAAAAGAAGAAGCAGAAGGAGAAGCAGAAAGAGAAGCAGGAGAAGCTGAAGAAGCAGGAGAAGAAGAAGCAGAAGAAACAGGAGAAGCCGAAGAAGCAGAAGCAGAATCTGAAGCAGAAGGAGAAACAGAAGAAGCACAATCTGAAGCAGAAGCAGAAGAAACAGAAATAGTAGAATAAGCAGAAGCAGAAGCACCAGGAGAAGGTGAAGAAGAAGAAGGAGAAGGCGAAAGAGAAGGATTAGGAGTAGGAGAAGCAAAAGGATAAGCAGAACCAGAAAGAGACGCAGAAGGAGAAGCAGCACGAGAAGTAGGAGTAGCAGGAGAAGAAGAAGCAGGAGAAGCAGAAGAAACAGAAGGCGCAGAAGCAGAATGAGAAGCAGAAGGAGAAATTGAAGCAGAAGCAGAAGGAGAAGCAGAAGCAGAAGAAGAAGCAGAAGAAGGAGAAGGAAAAGGAGAAGGAGAAAGAGAAGCAGAAAGAGAAGCAGAACGAGAAGCAGGAGAAGCAGAAGCTGGAGAAGCCGAAGCAGAAGAAACAGAAGAAGGGGAAGAAGCAGAAGCAGAAGGAGAAGCAGAAACAGAAGGAAAAGCAGAAAGAGAAGCAGGACAAGCAGAAGAAGTAGCAGCAGAAGAAGCAGAAGCAGAAGAAGCCGAAAAAGCAAAAGCAGAACCTGAAGCAGAAGAAGAAGCAGAAGAAGCAGAATCTGGAAAAGCAGAAGGAGAAGCAGAAAAAGAAGCAAAAGAAGAAGGAGAAGCAGAAGAAACAGAAGAAGCAGAGGCAGTATCAGAAGAAGCAGAAGATTCAGAAGCAGAAGGAGAAGCAGAAGGAAAAGCAGAAGATCTAGAAGGAGAAGGAGAAGGAAAAACAGGAGTAGAAGCAGAAAGAGAAGCAGAAGAAGGAGCAGTAAAAGGAAAAGTGGCAGGAGAAAAAGAAAGAGCAGCAGAAGGAGAAGCAGGAAATGCAGAAACAGGAGAAGAACAAGCAGAAAAAACAGGAGAAGGACAAGAAGCAGAAGCAGAAGGAGAAGCAGAAAGAGAAGGAGGGGAAGCAGAAGAAGCAGAAGCAGGAGAAGCAGAAGCATAAGAATCCGAAGAAGCAGAAGCAGAATCTGAAGCAGAAGGAGAAGCAGGAGAAGCAGAAGAAGCAGAATCTGGAGAAGCAGAATGAGAAGCAGAATGAGAAGCAGAAGGAGAAGAAGCAGTAGCAGTTGTAGCAGAAGCAGTAGGAAAAGCAGAAGGAAAAGCAGAAGAACAAGAAGGAGAAGGAGAAACAGAAGGAGAAGCAGAAGGAGAAGCAGAAAGAGAAGCAGGTAAAGCAGAAGGAGAAGCAGAAGGAGAAGCAGAAGGAGAAGCAGAAGAAAGAGAAGGAGAAGCAGAAGAAGATGCAGAAGGAGAAGCAGAAGAAGCAGAAGCAGAAGGAGAAGCAGGAAAAGCAGAAGAAGCAGAAGCAAAAGAAGGAGAAGGAGAAGCAGAGGCAGAAGAAGAAGCATGAGGACAAGCACAAGCAGAAGGAGATGCAGAAGGAGAATCAGGAGAAGAAGAAGAAGCAGAAGCTGAAAGAGAAGCAGAAGTAGGAGAAGGAGAAGGAGGAGAAGGAGAAGGAGGAGAAGCAGAAGGAGAAGCAGAAGCAGAATGAGAAGCAGAAAGAGAAGCAGGAGGAGGACAAGAAGCAGAAGCAGGAGAAGCCGAAAGAGAAGAAGCAGAAACAGAAGCAGAAGGAGAAGCAGAAGCAGAAGGAGAAGCAGCAGAAGAAGGAGAACCAGAAATTCAGGCACGAGAAACAGAAGAAGCAGAAGCAGAAGGAGAAGCAAAAAGAGAAGCAGAAGGAAAAGTAGAAAAAGTAGTAGAAGAAGCAGAAAAACAAGCAGGAGAAGCAGAAGCAGAAAGAGAAGTAGAAGCAGAAGAAGAAGTAGAAGCAGAAGAAGAAGCAGTAGAAGCAGAAGAAGCAGAAGCAGGAGAAGCAGAACCAGAAGAAAAAGAAGAAGCATAAGAAGCAGAAGCAGAGGGAGAAACAGAAGAAGGAGAAGGAGCAGCAGAAGGTGAAGCAGAAGGAAATGCAGAAGCAGAAAGAGAAGCAGAAATAGAAGATGAAGAAGGAGAAGTTGGAGAATCAGAAGAAGCAGAAGCAGAAAGTGAAGCAGAAGAAGGAGAAGGAGAAGCAGAAGGAGAAGGACCAGCAGGAGAAGCAAAAGAAGCAGAAGCGAGAGAAGCAGAAGAAGAAGAAGAAGAAACAGAAGAAGGAGAAGGAGCAGAAGGAGAAGCAGAAGCAGAAGGGGAAGCAGAAAGAGAAGCAGAAGAAGCAGAAGAAGCAGTAGCAGGTGAAGCAGAAGCAGAAGAAACAGAAGAAGCCGAAGAATCAGAAGGAGAACCTGAAGCAGAAGGAGAAGCAGAAGCAGCAGAAGCTGGAAAAGCAGAAGCAGAAGAAACCGAACAAGCAGAAGAAGCAGAAGCAGAACGAGAAGCAGAAGAAGAAGGAGAAAGAGAAGGATTAGGAGTAGGAGGAGCAGAAGCAGAATAAGAAGCAGAAAGAGAAGCAGAAGAAGAAGCAGAAGGAGAAACAGAAGAAGCAGAAGCAGGAGAAGCAGAAGCAGAAGCAGAATGAGAAGCACAAGAAGGAGAAATTGAAGGAGAAGGAGAAGGAGACGGAGAAGCAGAAGGAGAAGTAGGAGAAGCAGCAGAAGAAGAAGCAGGAGAAGCAGAAACAGAAGAAACAGAAGGAGAAGAGCAGAAGCAGAAGGAGAAGCAGAAGAAGCAGAAGCTGAAGCAGAAGAAGAAGAAACAGAAAAAGCAGAAGAAGCAGAAGAAGAAGCAGCAGGAGAAGCAGAAGAAGAAGAAGGAGAAGGAGAAAGAGAAGGATTAGGAGTAGGAGAAACAGAAGGATAAGCAGAAGCAGAAAGAGAAGGAGAATGAGAAGGAGAAGCAGGAGAAGCAGAAGAAGCAGAAGCAGGAGAAGCAGAAGCAGAAGAAACATAGGAAGGAGAAGAAGCAGAAGGAGAAGCAGAAACAGAAGGAAAAGCAGAAAGAGAAGCAGGAGAAGCAGAAGAAGCAGCAGCAGGAGAAGCAGAAGCAGAAGAAGCCGAAGAAGCAGAAGCAGAACCTGAAGCAGAAGGAGTAGCAGGAGAAGCAGAAGAAGCAGAATCTGGAGAAGCAGAAGGAGAAGCAGAAGCAGAAAGAGAAGCAAAAGCAGAAGGAGAAGCAGA
>NW_012294425.1:0-5804 GCF_000151885.1 Dipodomys ordii | reverse complement strand
CAGCGAGGTACACAGTTGGGGACACAACGGGACTCTGCGGGCAACACAGGGAGGACATAGCGGGACCCAGCGGGACCCAGCGTCGTTACAGCGGAGACACAGCGGGACACACCGAGGTCCACAGCTGGGGACACAACGGGACACTGCGGGGGACACAGAGAGGACAAAGCGGGAAAGAGCGGTACACAGCGGGGACACTGCGGGAACATAGTGGGACACAGCGGGGTACACAGCGGGACACAGCGGTGACACAGAGGGGACTCAGCGGGACAAAGTGGGGGACACAGCGGCACACAGCGGGACACAGCGGGGGACACAGCAGGGGACAGCGGAGACAGAGAGGGGCGAAAGCGAGACACAGTGGTGATACAGCTGGACACAACGGAGTACACAGCGGGACACACAGCGGGCACACAGCGGGACACAGAAGGGACCAAGCTGGACATAGCGGGACACAGCGAAAAACAGCGTGGGCACAGCGGGACACAGCGGGGGATCCAGCGAGGACACAGCGGGACACAGCTGGGGACACAGAGGGACACAGCGGGGAACACAGCGAGGACACAACGGGACCCAGCAGGACAGAGTCGATACAGCGGGGACACAGGGTTACACAGCGTGGTACCCAGCTGTGGACACAACGGGACAGAGTGGGGGCACAGCGAGACACAGTGGGACACAGCGAGGACAAAGCGGAACACATTGGTGACACAGCGGGAAAACAGCAGGACACAGCAGTGGACACAGCGGGGGACACAGCGTGACACAGCAAGACATAGCATGGACACAGCAGTAGACACATCGGGACATAGCGGGGGACACAGCTGGGGACACAACGGGACACAGCGGTGGACACAGCGAGGACACAGCAGGACCCACCGGGACCCAGCGGGGGACACAGCGAGGACACAGCAGGACACAGTGGGGGACACAGCGAGGACAAAGCGGGGGACACAGCGGGACACAGCGGGGAACACAGCGAGGACACAGCGGGACGCAGCGGGACACAGCGTCGATACAGCGGACACACAGCGTTACACAGCGTGGTACTCAGCTGTGGACACAACGGGACACAGTGGGGGCACAGCCGGACACAGCGGGACACAGTGGGACACAGCGTTGACAAAGCGTGAGACACAGCGAGGGACAGAGTGGGAGACAGCGGGGGACACAGCGAGGACACAGCGGGACACAGCGGTGAAACAGCAGGGACTCAGCGGGGGACACAGCGGGAGACAAAGAGGGACACCACGGAACACAGCGGGACACAGCGGGAAACAGCAGTGACCCTGCGGGGACACAGTGGGACACAGCGGGGGACAAAGCGGGACACAGAGGAGGACAGAGCGGGACACAGTGGGGGACAGAGCGTGGGACACAGCGAGACACAGCGGGGACAAAGCTGGACACAGCGGGGTACACAGAGGGACACAGCGGGGACGCAGAGGGGAAACAGCGTGACACAGCAGGACACAGCGGGACACAGCGGGGGACACAGCGAGGACACAGCGGCACAAGTCCTGGGACACAGCAAGGACACAGTGGGACATAGCGGGGGACACAGCGGGACATAGCGGGGGACACAGCGGGGGACACAGTGGGACACAGCGGGGGCACAGGGAGGACACAACGGGACACAGCGGGGGACAGAGCGAGGACACATTGGGACACATTGGGACACAGCGGGACTCAGCGGGGGACACAGCAGTACACAGCGGGACACAGCGGGGACACAGCAGAGACAAAGCGGGGGACACCGGGACACAGCAGGGGACACAGGGATGACACAGCGGTACCCAGCAGGACCCAGCGTCGATACAGCAGGGACACGCGGAACACAGTGGGGTACACAGCTGTGGACACAGCGAGGACACAGCGGGACACAGCGGAACACAGCGGGGACACTGCGGGAACATAGCAGGACACAGCAGGGTACACAGCGGGACACAGCTGGGGACACAGCGGGGACACAGCGGGACACAGCGGAACACAGCGTGAGACAAAGCGGGAGACAGCAGGAAACACAGCGAGGACACAGGGGGACACAGCGGCGACACAGAGGGGACTCAGCGGGGGACACAAGTGGGACAAATTGGGATACCACGGGACACAGTGTTACACAGCGGGACACAGCGGGGACACTGCGGGACACAGCAGGAAAAAGCGGGGGACACAGCGTGACACAGCGGGACACAGCAGGGGACACAGCGGGGGACAGCGGAGACAGAGAGTGGCCACAGCGAGACACAGCGGTGACACAGCTGGACACAGCGGGGTACACAGCGGGACACAGCGGGCACACAACGGGGACACAGCGGGACACAGCGGGCACACAGTGGGACACAGCGGGACAAAGTGGAGACACAGCGGGACACAGCAGGACACAGCAGGCACACAGCGGGGACACAGCGGACACAGCATGACACAGCGGGGGACACAGCGGGACACAGTGGGGGACCGAGTGAGGACACAGCGGGACACAGCAGGGGACACAGCGAAGACACAGCGGGGGACACAGCGGGGGACAAAGCGGGACAGAGCGGGGAATACAGCGAGGACACAGCGGGACACAGCGGGGGACACAGCGAGGAAACAGCGGGGGACACAGCGGGACACAGCGGGGAACACAGCGAGGACACAACGGCACCCAGCAGGACACAGCGTCGATACAGCGGGGCCACAAGGTTACACAGCGTGGTACCCAGCTGTGGACACAACGGGACAGAGTGGGGCCACAGCGAGACACAGCGGGACACAGCGAGGACAAAGCGGGACACATTGGTGACACAGCGGGGAAAACAGCAGGACACAGCAGTGGACACAGCGGGGGACACAGCGCGACACAGCAAGACATAGCATGGACACAGCAGTAGACACATCGGGACATAGCGGGCGACACAGCTGGGGACACAACGGGACACAGCGGTGGACACAGCGAGGACACAGCAGGACACAGTGGGGGACATAGCGAGGACACAGCGGGGGACACAGCGGGACACAGCGGGGAACACAGCGAGGACACAGCGGGACCCAGCGGGACACAGCGTCGATACAGCGGGCACACAGCGTTACACAGCGTGGTACTCAGCTGTGGACACAACGGGACACAGTGGGGGCACAGCCGGACACAGCGGGACACAGTGGGACACAGCGGGGACAAAGCGTGAGACACAGCGAGGGACAGAGCGAGAGACAGCGGGGAACACAGCGAGGACACAGCGGGACACAGCGTCGATACAGCGGGGACACAGCGTTACACAGCGTAGTACACATCTGTTTACACAACGGGACACAGTAGGGGCACAGCCGGACACAGCGGGACACAGTGGGACACAGCGGGGACAAAGCATGAGACACAGCAGGGGACAGAGAGGGAGACAGCAGGGGACACAGCGAGGAAACAGCGGGACACAGCGGTGACACAGCGGGGACTCAGCGGGGGACACAGCGGGACACAGCGGGGGACACAGCGAGGACCCAGCGGGACCCAGCGGGACACAGCGTAGATACAGCGGGCACACAGTGTTACACAGCATGGTACACAGCTGTGGACACAACGAAATACAGTGGGGGCACAGCGGGACACAGCGGGACACAGTGGGACACAGCGGGGACAAAGCGTGAGACATAGCGGGGGACAGAGCGGGATGCAGCAGGGGACACAGCGAGGACACAGCGGGACACAGAGGGGACTCAGCGGGGGACACAGCGGGAGACAAAGAGGGACACCACGGAACACAGCGGGACACAGCGGGAAACAGCACTGACCCTGCGGGGACACAGTGGGACACAGCTGGGGACACAGCGGGACACAGAGGTGGACAGGGCGGGAAACAGAGGTGGACAGAGCGTGGGACACAGCAAGACACAGCAGGGACAAAGCTGGACACAGCGGGGTACACAGAGGGACACAGCGGGGACGCAGCGGGGAAACAGCGTGACACAGCAGGACACAGCGGGACACAGCGGGGGACACAGCAGTACACAGCAGGACAAAGCGGGACACAGCGGGGACACAGCAGAGACACAGCGGGGGACACAGCGGGACAGAGTGGGGTACACAGCTGGGGACACAGCGAGGACACAGCGGGACACAGTGGGACACATCGGGGACACTGCGGGAACATAGCAGGACACAGCGGGGTACACAGCGGGACACAGCGGGACACAGCTGGGGGCACAGCGGGGACACAGCGGGACACAGCAGAACACAGCCGGAGACAAAGCGGAAGACAGCGGGGCACACAGCGAGGACACAGTGGGACACAGAGGCGACACAGAGGGGACTCAGCGGGGGACAGAGCGTGGGACAAAGTGGGACACCACGGGGCACAATGTTACACAGTGGGACACAGCGGGGACACTGCGGGACACAGCAGGAAAAAGCGGGGGACACAGCGGGACACAGCGGGACACAGCGGGGGACACAGCGGGGGACAGCGGAGACAGAGAGTGGCCACAGCGAGACACAGCGGTGACACATCTGGACACAGCGGGGTACACAGCAGGACACAGCGGGGACACAGCGGGACACAGCGGGACACAGCGGGGACACAGCGGGACAAAGCGGGAGACACAGCGGGACACAGCAGGCACACAGCCGGGACACAGTGGGACCCAGCGGGACACAGCAGGGGACACAGCGAGGACATAGCGGGGGACACAGCGGGGGACACAGCGGGACACAGTGGGGGACCCAGTGTGGACACAGCGGGACACAGCAGGGGACACAGCGAGGACACAGCGGGGGACACAGCGGGGAACACAGCGAGTACACAGCGGGACACAGCAGGACACAGCGTCGATAAAGCGGGGACACAGCGTTACACAGCGATGTACACAGCTGTGGACACAACGGGACACAGTGGGGGCACAGCCGGACACAGCGGGACACAGTGGCACACAGCGGGGAAAAAGCGTGAGACACAGCGGGGGACAGAGAGGGAGACAGCAGGGGACACAGCGAGGAAACAGCGGGACACAGCGGTGACACAGCAGGGACAAGGCGGGGGACACAGCGGGACACAGCGGGGACAGAGCAGGACAGAGCATGACACAGAGAGGACACATTGGGCCACAGCGAGGTACACAGCTGGGGACACAACGGGACACAGCGGGGGACACAGCGAGGACACAGCGGGACACAGCGGGACACAGCGGGACACTGCGGGAACATAGCGGACACAGCGGGGTACACAGCGGGACACAGCGGGACACAGCAGTGGACACAGCGGGGACACAGCGGGACACAGCGGGGGACACAGCGAGGACACAGCGGGTCACAGCGGGACACAGCGTGCGACAAAGCAGGAGACAGCGGGGGACACAGCGAGGACACAGCTGGACACAGCGGGGTACACAGCGGGACACAGCGGAGGACACAGAAGGGTACACAGCGGGACACAGAGGGAAACACAGCGAGGTCACAGCGGGGGCCAAAGCAGGACAACACGGGACACAGTGTGACACAGTGTGACACAGCGGGGACACTGCAGGGGCCTAGCGGGACAAAGCGGGAGACACAGCGCGACACAGCAGGACACAGCGGGGGACAGCAGGGGACAGAGAGGGGACACAGCAGGACACAGCGGGGACACAGCTGGACACAGCGGGGGACACAGCGGGACACAGGGGGCACACAGTGGGGACACAGCGGGGGACACAGCGGGACACAGCGGGTCACAGCGGGGGACACAGCGGGAAACAGCGGGAGAAACAGAGGGGTACACAGCAGGACACAGCCGGGAACACAGCGTGGACACAGTGGGACACACCGGGACACAGCGTCAATACAAAGGGGACAG
>NW_012294424.1:0-1492 GCF_000151885.1 Dipodomys ordii | reverse complement strand
TCTCTCCAATTCTGCTCTCTGCTTCTCTGCTTCTCTTCTGCTTTAGGTTCTGCTTTTGCTTCTTCGGATTCTTCTGCTCCTTTTTCTGCTTCTCCTTCTGTTTCTGCTTCTCTTTCTGCTTCTGCTTCTTCTCCTTCTTCTATTTCTTCTGATTCTGCTTCCCCTGCTTCTGCTTCTCCTGCTTCTCCTTCTGTTTCTCTTTATGCTTCTCCTTCTGCTTCTCCTTCTTCTGCTTCTACTACTGCTTCTGCTTCTCCTTCTGCTTCTGCATCTTCTGCTTCTTCTGCTACTGCCTCTGCTTCTTCTGATTCTCCTTCTGCTTCTCCTTCTGCTTTTGCTTCTCTTTCTGCTCTGCTTCTCCTTCTGCTTCTCCAGATTCTGTTTCTTCTGCTTCTCCTGTATCTCCTTATGCTTCAGGTTCTGCTTCTGCTTCTTCGGCTTCTTCTGCTTCTGCTTCTTCTGCTGCTGCTTCTTCTGCTGCTCCTGCTTCTATTTCTGCTTTTCCTTCTGTTTCTGCTTCTCCTTCTGCTTCTGCTTCTTCTCCTTCTTATGTTTCTTCTGCTTCTGCTTCTCCTGCTTCTGCTTCTCCTGCTTCTCGTTGTGCTTCTCTTTCTGCTTCTCTTTCTGCTTCTCTTTCTGCTTCTCCTTCTCCTTCTCCTTCTGCTTCTCCTTCTGCTTCTCCTTCTCCTTCTGCTTCAATTTCTCCTTCTGCTTCTCATTCTGCTCTGCGTCTTCTGTTTCTTCTGCTTCTCTTGCTTCTGCTTCTCCTGCTTCTCCTACTTCTCGTGCTGCTTCTCCTTCTTCGTCTCTTTCTGCTTCTGCTTATCCTTTTGCTTCTCCTACTCCTAATCCTTATCTTTCGCCTTCTCCTTCTTGTTCTTCTGCTTCTCCTGGTGCTTCTGCTTCTGCTTGTTCTACTATTTCTGTTTCTTCTGCTTCTTCTTCAGATTGTGCTTCTTCTGTTTCTCCTTCTGCTTCAGATTCTGATTCTGATTCTTCGGCTTCTCCTGTTTCTTCTGCTTCTGCTTCTCCTGCTTCTTCTGGTTCTCCTGCTTCTCTTTCTGCTTCTGCTTCTTCTTCTGCTTCTCCTTCTGCTTCTGCTTCTGCTCTTCTCCTTCTTCTGTTTCTTTTGCTTCTGTTTCTTCTGCTTCTTCTTCTTCTGTTTCTTCTGATTCTACTTCTGCTTCTACTTCTTCTCCTTCTCTTTCTGCTTCTTCTGATTCTCCTGCTTCTCCTTCTTGTTCTCCTTCTGTTTCTGCTTCTCTTTCTGCTTCTGCTTCTCCTTCTGCTGCTCCTTCTCCTTCTCCTTCTTCTGCTTCTCTCACTGCTTCTGCTTCTGCTTCTTTTGCTTATTCTTTTTCTTCTGCTTCAGCTTCTCCTGCTTCTGCTTCTTCTCCTTCTACTGCTTCTCCTTATATTTCTCCTTATGCTTCTCCTTATGCTTCTCCTTATGCTGCTTCTTCTTATCTTCGTCTCTCTTTGATGAAACTAC
>NW_012294423.1:0-5807 GCF_000151885.1 Dipodomys ordii | reverse complement strand
GAAGGAGAAGCAGAAATAGAAGGAGAACCAGAAAGAGAAGGAGGGGAAGCAGAAGAAGAAGAAGCAGGAGAACCAGAAGTATAAGAATTCGAAGAAGCAGAAGCAGAACCTGAAGCAGAAGGAGAAGTAGGAGAAGCAGAAGAAGCAGAATTTGGAGAAGCAGAATGAGAAGCTGAAGGAGAAGCAGGAAAAGAAAGAGAATCAAAAGGCGAAGGAGAAGAAGAAGCAGCAGCAGCAGCAGCAGCAGCAGCAGAAGAAGAAGAAGAAGAAGAAGAAGAAGAAGAAGAAGAAGAAGAAGAAGAAGAAGAAGAAGAAGAAGAAGAAGAAGAAGAAGAAGAAGAAGAAGAAGAAGAAGAAGAAGAAGCAGAAGGAGAAGGAGAAGGAGAAGCAGTAGAAGCAGAAGAAGCAGAAGCAGGAGAAGCAGAAGCAGGAGAAGCAGAAGCAGAAGAAAAAGAATAAGCATAAGGAGAAGCAGAAGAAGGAGAAGCAGAAGCAGAAGAAGCAGCAGAAGCAGAAGCAGAAGAAGATGCAGAAGGAGAAGCAGGAGAAGCAGAAGAAGGAGAAGGAGAAGGCGAAAGAGAAGGATTAGGAGTAGGAGAAGCAAAAGGATAAGCAGAAGAAGAAAGAGACGCAGAAGGAGAAGCAGCAGGAGAAGTAGGAGAAGCAGGAGAAGCAGAAGCAGGAGAAGCAGAAGAAACAGAAGACGCAGAAGCAGAATGAGAAGCAGAAGGAGAAATTGAAGCAGAAGCAGAAGCAGAAGGAGAAGCAGAAGCAGAAGCAGAAGAAGGAGAAGGAGAAGCAGAAAGAGAAGCAGAAAGAGAAGCACAACGAGAAGCAGGAGAAGCAGGAGAAGCAGAAGCAGAAGAAACATAGGAAGGAGAAGAAGCAGAAGCAGAAGGAGAAGCAGAACCAGAAGGAAAAGCAGAAAGAGGAGCAGGAGAAGCAGAAGAAGCAGCAGCAGGATAAGCAGAAGTAGAAGAAGCCGAAGAAGCAGAAGCAGAACCTGAAGCAGAAAGAGAAGCAGGAGAAGCAGAAGAAGCAGAATCTGGAGAAGCAGAAGGAGAAGCAGAAGCAGAAAGAGAAGCAAAAGCAGAAGGAGAAGCAGAAGGGGAAGCAGAAGAAACAGAAGAAGCAGAGGCAGTAGCAGAAGAAGCAGAAGATGCAGAAGCAGAAGGAGAAGCAGAAGGAAAAGCAGAAGAACGAGAAGGAGAAGGAGTAGGAGAAACAGAAGGAGAAGCAGAAAGAGAAGCAGAAGTAGGAGCAGGAGAAGGAAAAGCAGCAGGAGAAGCAGAAAGAGCAGCAGAAGGAGAAGCAGGAGATGCAGAAACTTGAGAAGCAGAAGCAGAAGAAACACAAGAAGGACAAGAAGCAGAAGGAGAAGCAGAAACAGAAGGAGAAGCAGGAAGAGAAGGAGGGAAAGCAGAAGAAGCAGAAGCAGGAGAAGCAGAAGCATAAGAATGTGAAGAAGCCGAAGGAGAACCTGAAGCAGAAGGAGAAGCAGGAGAAGCAGAAGAAGCAGAATCTGGAGAAGCAGAAGGAGAAGCAAAAGGAGAAGCAGAAGCAGAAAGAGAATCAAAAGCAGAAGGAGAAGCAGAAGAAACAGAAGAAGTAGAAGCAGTAGCAGTTGTAGCAGAAGCAGAACGAGAAGCAGAAGGAAAAGCAGAAGAACAAGAAGGAGAAGGGAAACAGAAGGACAAGCAGTAGGAGAATAAGAAGGAGAAGCAGAAGAAGGAGAAGCAGAAGCAGAAGAAGATGCAGAAGGAGAAGCAGTAGAAGCAGAAGCAGAAGGAGAAGCAGGAAAAGCAGAAGAAGCAGAAGCAAAAGGAAAAGCAAAAGAAGGAGAAGGAGAAGTAGAAGCAGAAGCATAAGGACAAGCACAAGCAGAAGGAGGTGCAGAATGAGAAGCAGGAGAAGCAGAAGAAGCAGAAGTTGAAGGAGAAGCAGAAGTAGGAGAAGGTGAAGGAGGAGAAGCAGAAGGAGATGCAGATGGAGAAACAGAAGAAGCAGAAGCAGGAGAAGCAGAAGCAGAAGCAGAATGAGAAGCACAAGAAGGAGAAATTGAAGGAGAAGGAGAATGAGACGGAGAAGCAGAAGGAGAAGTAGGAGAAGCAGAAGAAGGAGAAGCAGGAGAAGCAGAAGCAGAAGAAACAAAAGAAGGAGAAGAGCAGAAGCAGAAGGAGAAAAAGAAGCAGAAGGAGAAGCAGAAGAAGCAGAAGCTGAAGCCGAAGAAACTGAAAACGCAGAAAAAGAAGAAGAAGCAGAAGAAGAAGAAGCAGGAAAAGCAGAAGAAGAAGAAGGAGAAGGAGAAAGAGAAGGATTAGGAGTAGGAGAAACAGACGGATAAGCAGAAGCAGAAAAAGAAGGAGAAGGAGAAGGAGAAGCAGGAGAAGCAGAAGAAGCAGAAGCAGGAGAAGCAGAAGCAGAATGAAAAGCAGAAGAAGAGAAATTAAAACAGAAGAAGATGCAGAAGGAGAAGCAGAAGCAGAAGCAGAAGGAGAAGCAGAAGAAGGAGAAGGAGAAGGAGTAGCAGAAGGATAAGAATAAAGAGAAACAGAAGGAGAAGCAGGAGAAGCAGGAGAAGCATAAGCAGAAGAAATAGAAGAAGGAGAAGAAGCAGAAAGAGAAGCAGAAACAGAAGGAGAAGCAGAAATAGAAGCAGAAGAAGCCGAAGAAGCAGAAGCAGAACCTGAAGCGGAAGGAGAAGCAGAAGAAGCAGAATCTGGAGAAGAAGAAGGAGAACCAGATGGAGAAGCAGAAGCAGAAAGAGAAGCAAAAGCAGAAGGAGAAGCAGAAGAAACAGAAGAAGCAGAAGCAGTAGCAGAAGAAGCTGAAGATGCAGAAGCAGAAAGAGAAGAAGAAGGAATAGCAGAAGAACGAGAAGGAGAAGGAGAAACAGAAGGAGAAGAAGAAGGAGAAGCAGAAGGAGAATCAGGAAAGGCAAAAGAAGCAGAATCAGACGGAGAAGCAGGAAAAGCAGAAGAAGCAGAAGCAAAAGGAGAAGCAAAAGAAGGAGAAGGAGAAGCAGAGGCAGAAGAAGAAGCATAAGGACAAGCACAAGCAGAAGGAGATGCAGAAGGAGAAGCAGGAGAAGCAGAAGAAGCAGAAGATGAAGGAGAAGCAGAAGTAGGAGAAGGAGAAGGAGGAGAAGCAGAAGCAGAAGGAGAAGCAGAAGTGGAATGAGAAGCAGAAAGAGAAGCAGGAGAAGCACAAGAAGCAGAAGCAGGAGAAGCCGAAAGAGAAGAAGCAGAAGAAGCAGAATCAGAAGCAGAAGTAGAAGCAGAAGCAGAAGGAGAAGCAGCAGAAGAAGTAGAACCAGAAATTCAGGCAGGAGAAACAGAAGAAGTAGAAGCAGAAGGAGAAGCAAAAAGAGAAGCAGTAGGAGAAGTAGAAGAAGCAGCAGAAGGAGAAGCAGCAGAAGAAGCAGAAAAACAAGCAGGAGAAGCAGAAGCAGAAAGAGAAGTAGAAGCAGAAGAAGCAGAAGAAGCAGAAGAAGAAGCAGTAGAAGCACAAGAAGCAGAAGCAGGAGAAGCAGAAGCAGAAGATAAAGAAGAAGCATAAGAAGCAGAAGCAGAGGGAGAGACAGAAGAAGGAGAAAGAGAAGCAGAATGTGAAGCAGAAGGAGATGCAGTAGCAGAAAGAGAAGCAGAAACAGAAGGAGAAGAAGAAGGAGAAGTTGGAGAATCAGAAGAAGCAGAAGCAGAAAGAGAAGGAGAAGAAGGAGAAGGAGAAGGACAAGCAGGAGAAGCAGAAGAAGCAGAAGCGGGAGGAGCAGAAGAAGAAGAAGAAGAAACAGAAGAAAGAGAAGGAGCAGAAGGAGAAGCAGAAACAGAAGGAGAAGCAAAAGAGAAGCAGAAGAAGCTGAAGAAGCAGTAGCAGGAGAAGCAGAAGCAGAAGAAACAGAAGCCCAAGAAGCAGAAGGAGAACCTGAAGCAGAAGGAGAAGCAGAAGCAGCAGAAGGTGGAAAAGTAGAAGCAGAAGAAACAGAACAAGCAGAAGAAGCAGAAGAAGAACGAGAAGCAGAAGAAGAACAAGGAGAAAGAGAAGGATTAGGAGTAGAAGAAACAGAAGGATAAGCAGAAAGAGAAGGAGAATGAGAAGGAGAAGCAGAAGAAGCAGAAGCAGGAGAAGCAGAAGCAGAATGAAAAGCAGAAGAAGGAGAAATTGAAACAGAAGAAGATGCAGAAGGAGAAGCAGAAGCAGTAGTAGAAGCAGAAGAAGGAGAAGCAGAAGGAGAAGCATAAAGAGAAACAGAAGGAGAAGCAGGAGAAGCAGAAGCAGGAGAAGCAGAATCAGAAGAAATATAAGAAGGAGAAGAAGCAGAAGCAGAAAGAGAAGCAGAAACAGAAAGAGAAGTAAAAATAGAAGCAGAAGAAGCCGAAGAAGCAAAAGCAGAACCTAAAGCAGAAGGAGAAGCAGAAGAAGCAGAATCTGGAGAAGAAGAAGGAGAACCAGAAGGAGAAGCAGAAGCAGAAAGAGAAGTAAAAGCAGAAGGAGAAGCAGAAGGAGAAGCAGAAGAAACAGAAGAAGCAGAATCAGGAGCAGAAGAAGCTGAAGATGCAGAACCAGAAAGAGAAGCAGAAGGAATAGAAGAAGAACGAGAAGGAGAAACAGAAGGAGAAGCAGAAGGAGACGCAGGAAAAGCAGAAGAAACAGAAGCAGACGGAGAAGAAGGAGAAGGAGAAGCCGAAGCAGAAGAAGAAGCAGAAGGAAAAGCACAAGCAGAAGGAGATGCAGAAGGAGAAGCAGGAGATGCAGAAGAAGCAGAAGCAGAAGGAGAAGAATAAGAATCAGAAGAAGCAGAAGGAGAAGTAGAAAGAGAAGCCGACGAAGAGAAGCAGAACGAGAAGCAGGAGAAGCAGAAGAAGCAGAGCGTGAGAAGCAGAAGCAAAAGAAACAGAAGAAATAGAAGGAGCAGAAGCAGAAGGTGAAGCAGAAGCAGAAGGAGAAGCAGAAAGAGAAGCAGAAGAAGCAGGAGAAGCAGAAGCAGAAGAAACAGGAGAAGCCGAAGAAGCAGAAGCAGAATCTGAAGCAGAAGGAGAAACAGAAGAAGCACAATCTGAATCAGAAGCAGAAGAAACAGAAATAGTAGAATAAGCAGAAGCAGAAGCAGCAGGAGAAGCAGCAGAAGAAGATGGAGAAGGCGAAAGAGGAAGATTAGGAGTAGGAGAAGCAAAAGGATAAGCAGAAGCAGAAAGAGACGCAGAAGGAGAAGCAGCAAGAGAAGCTGGAGAAGCAGAAGAAACAGAAGGCGCAGAAGCAGAATGAGAAGCAGAAGGAGAAATTGAAGCAGAAGCAGAAGGAGAAACAGAAGCAGAAGGAGAAGCAGAAGAAGGAGAAGGAGAAGCAGAAAGAGAAGCCGAACGAGAAGCAGGAGAAGCAGAAGCAGGAGAAGCAGAAACAGAAGAAACAGAAGAAGGAGAAGAAACAGAAGGAGAAGCAGAAACAGAAGGAAAAGCAGAAAGAGAAGCAGGAGAAGCAGAAGAAGCAGCAGCAGGAGAAGCAGAAGCAGAAGAAGCAGAAGCAGAACCTGAAGCAGTAGGAGAAGCAGGAGAAGCAGAATCTGGAGAAGCAGAAGGAGAAGCAGAAGCAGAAAGAGAAGCAAAAGCAGAAGGAGAAGCAGAACTAGAAGCAGAAGAAACAGAAGAAGCAGAGGCAGTAGCAGAAGAAGCAGAAGATGCAGAAGCAGAAGGAGAAGCAGAAGGAAAAGCAGAAGAACGAGAAGGTGAAGGAGAAGGAGAAACAGAAGGAGAAGCAGAAAGAGAAGCAGAAGAAGGAGCAGGAGAAGGAAAAGCAGCAGGAGAAGCTTG